>NC_090266.1:527791548-527949048 GCF_040414725.1 Anabrus simplex
GTTATTCCAATCCCTAACTCCCCTTCCTATAATTGAATATTTGCCCCAGTTTGTCCTCTTGAATTCCAACTTTATCTTCATACTAGCAAGATACCCGTGCTTCGCTACGGTATTATAATGAAATTTATAATTGAATGCTTATTGTTTTAGATATATAATTCGCCGAAATTCGCGAACTGACTCGTTTTCTGCGTGAATCCACCAAAATTCCCGATCTGACTGGTTTTCTATTATTTTACGGCACGTTTCCTCCCATTTTTCAATCTTCCTTTCCAGCAATCGATTTCATACTTCCCGGGCTAGGCTCAGGTATTCCTCCCGGTCAGTTGGGTCCGTAAATCTTTGCCATCTTTTCCTATAATCATTTTTAATATGGATCAAATCCTTGAAGAGATCCGGCGTGGGGTCATATTGGGTGCCTTGGCGGCAATGAACCCGCGGCCGGACTGCATTCTTAGTCATTACCCGTCCAGGAGCCGTTACCAGCGCGGTCCGCATATATGACGACGGTCCGGAATATTATTATTATTATTATTATTATTATTATTATTATTATTATTATGTGTTGCTGGAATGGCTGATGACAGGGAAAACCGGAGTATCCGGAGAAAAACCTGCCCCGCCTCCGTTTTGTCCAGCACGAATGTCACATGGAGTGACCGGGATTTGAACCACGGAACCCAACTGTGAGAGGCCGGCGCGCTGCCGCCTGAGCAACGGAGGATCCTTATAAGTACATTAATAACAGTAAAATCAATTGGATACACCTCCTTCTACACCCCACCGCCGTTAAGTTTATTTACCGCCAACCCCCCCCCCCCCCCCCGAAAAATTAAAAGAATGCTTGTTTCTTAATGTTTAAGGGAGATTCCAAACACCAATGTTCACGTCTATTACCTTCAGTTTTGAGATATAAGTATCCCCATAAAAATAATTTACTTTTTTCACTTCATTTCACAATACTCCCCCCCCCCCCAAGTGAATTTTCCCGCAAAAAAAACTTATTTCTTTAATAGTAAAGAATCTTCTAAATACCAATTATCACGACTCTAACTTCTTCAGTTCTTGATTTATGTGCCCTCATGAAAGGAATTCAACTCCTTTACACTCCCGCCCTCCAAGATGGTTTCCCCACCAAATGCGTTTTTCTTTGTTTTTAAAGGAGATCCAAATACGAATTTTCACGTCTGTAACAACTTTAGTTTTTATTAGATGTATGTATTCTCATACAATTAAGTCAATTAATTTTTCAATTCCTTCATCTCCCCCCCCCCCCCGCCTTCATTGGATTTTCCGAGAATATGTGTTTCTTTACTTTTACAGCAGATTGCAAATATCAAATTTCACGTCTGTAACATCTTCATTTTTGAGATATCAGTAGCCTAATTAAAAGAATTCAACACCATTTACAGTCACTTTTACCCCCCCCCCCCCCTTCGACCCAAGTGGTATTTCAGAAAACTAAAAATACACGTTTCTTTATGTTTAATAGAGATAAAAAATACCATTTTTCACTCCTGTAACATGTTAAGTTTTTTAGATATACTGTAAAAATTCTCATTTTAAAATTTCACCCCTTTTGAGTTCCCCTTAAGCGGAGTTTCCAAAAAAATCACCTATGTTTCTTTACATTTACAGGAGATTCCAAATACCCAATTTTTACAGCTGTAATATTTTACGTTTCCAAGATATTCTGTAGATATAGTCTTTCAAATATTCACCCCAAATTGTCACTCCTGTTCAACCGCCATTAATTGGATTTTCCAAAAACTAAAAAATACGTGTTTCTATATTTTTGAAGGAGATCCCATATACAAATTTTCAGTTCTGTAATATCTTTCGTTTCTGAGATATATGTATCCTCATTAAAGGCATTCAACCCACTTTTCACCCTTTTACACCCCTCCTATTAGGATTTACAGGAAACAAAAAAATACGTGTTCCTTTATTTTTAGAGGAGATTCTAACTACCAATTTTTACATCTGTAAATTTTAAAGTTTTAAGATGTAGACACACTCATCTTAGAAAATTAACCCCCCCCCCCTTTTTCACCCCCAATATTTGGATTTTCCAAAAACGAAAAATACGTGTTACTTCACTTTTAAAGTAGATCCAAAATACCAATTTTCAGGTCTTTAATATCTTCAGGTTCTGAAATATAAGTTGCCTCATTAAAGGCATTCAACACATTTTTCACCCTTTTACACCCTTCCTATTGGGATTTTCCGAAAACAAAAGTTACGTGTTTCTTTATTTTTAAAGGAGATTCTAAATACCAATTTTTACATCTATAAACTTTAAAAGTTTTTAGATATATAGATACACTCATTTTAAAATATTAACCCCTTTTCGCCCCCTTAATTGGGTTTTCCATAAACAAAAAAGTACGTGTTTCTTTATTTTTAAAGGAGATCCCAAACACCAACTTTCAGGTCTGTAATATCTTCAGTTTCTGAGATATAAGTAGCCTCATTAAAGGCATTCAACCCCTTTTTCACCCCTTTTCACTCCTCCTATTGCGATTTTCCAAAAACAAAAAAATACGTGATTATTTATTTTTAATGAAGATTCTAAATACGAATTTTTACATCTGCAAACTTTAAAATTTGAAGATGTAGATTCACTCATTTTAAAAATTCACCCTTTTTCACCCTCCCATTAATTGGATTTTCCAAAAGCAAAAAAATACGTGTTTCTTTATTTTTGAAAGAGATCAAATGTACCAATTTTCAGGTCTGTAATATCTTCAGTTTCTGAGATATAAGTACCGGTATCCTGATTAAAGGCATTCAACCCATTTTCCCCCATTTTCACCCTTTTTCACCCCTCCTATTGGGATTTTCTGAAAACAAAAAAATACGTGTTTCCTTAATTTTAAAGAATATTCTAAATAACAATTTTTACATCTGTAAACTTTTAAAGTTTTGAGATATAGATACACTCATTTTAAAATTTCACCCCCCTTTTCACCCCCTTAGCTACGGAATATCCAAAAATCCTCTCTTAGCGAGCACCTACATCTTAATATGAATATATCTCCAAAATTTCATTTCTTTATGTCCAGTAGTTGTGGCTCGGCGATGATGAATCAGTCAGTCAGTCAGTCAGTCAGTCAGTCAGTCAGTCAGTCAGTCAGTCAGTCAGGACAAGTTATTTTATATATAGAGATTGTGATCTTTCCTACTTTTATAAACGCCATTCAAACTTATTCGTCTACTAATGTCATTCCACGCCAACTCTCCGCTGACAGCTCGGAACATACCACTTAGTCGAGCAGCTCTTCTTCTTTCTCTCAATTCTTCCCAACCCAAACATTGCAACATTTTTGTAAAGCTACTCTTTTGTCGGAAATCACCCAGAACAAATCGAGCTGCTTTTCTTTGGATTTTTTCCATTTCTTGAATCAGGTAATACTGGTGAGGGTCCCATACACTGGAACCATACTCTAGTTGAGGTCTTACCAGAGACTTATATGCCCTCTCCTTTACATCCTTACTACAACCCCTAAACACCCTCATAACCATGTGCAGAGATCTGTACCCTTTATTTACAATCACATTTATGTGATTACCCCAATGAAAATCTTTCCTTATATTAACACCTAGATACTTACAATGATCCCCAAAAGGAACTTTCACCCCATCAACGCAGTAATTAAAACTGAGAGGACTTTTCCTATTTGTGAAACTCACAACCTGACTTTTAACCCCGTTTATCATCATACCATTGCCTGCTGTCCATCTCACAACATTTTCGAGGTCACGCTGCAGTTGCTCACAATCTTGTAACTTATTTATCACTCTATAGAGAATGATTTAATGATTTAATGATCTAATGATTTAAACATAGCAGGTATAGAACTAAACGAGGCTACAGAGTTAGTGTCCGACTCGTTGGCTGAATGGTCAGCGTTCTGGGCTTCGGTTCAGAGGGTCCCGGCTTCGATTCTCGGCCAGGTCGGGGATTTTAACCCTCATTGGTTAATTCCAATGGCCCAGGGGCTGGATGCTTGTGCTGTCCCCAACATCCCTGTAACTCACACACCACACATAACACTATTCTCCACGACACTAACACACAGTTACCTACACATGGCAGATGCCGCCCACCCTCATCGGAGGGTCTGCCATATAACGCCCGCATTCGGCTAAAAATAGCCACACGAAATTATTATTACAGAATTAGTTACAAATAGAGGCTTTTGGCGGAGTTTAGTAAAATTACAGGGGCTTGCAGACTGAACGCTGAAAGGCATAACAGTCTATGATGAAGGTGTATGCATGTATGTACTCTTTTGGCGGAAATCACCCAGAGCAAATTGTGTTGATTTCCTTTGGATATTATCCAGTTCTCATATTAAGTAATCCTGGTAATGAAATGGCGTATGGCTTTTAGTGCCGGGAGTGTACGAAGACAAGTTCGGCTCGCCAGATGCAGGTGTTTTGATTTGACTCCCGTAGGCGACCTGCGCGTTGTGATGAGGATGAAATGATTATGAAGACGACATATACACCCAGCCCCCATGCCAGCGAAATTAACCAATTAAGGTTAAAATTCCCGACCCTGCCTGGAATCGAACCCGGGACCCCTGTGACCAAAGGCCAGCACGCTAACCATTTAGCCATGGAGCCGGACAGTAATCCTGGTGTGCGTCCCATACGCTGGAGCCATACTCTGATTCGGGATTTTTAAAAGATGTATACGCTCCTTTACTTCACATCTTTACTACAACCCCCAAATATCCTTATAACTATATAAGAGGTCTGTGGCATCTATTTATAACCTTGTTAATGTGATTCCCCCAATGAAGATTTCCTGATACTAACACCTAGGAACTTACAGTGAACCCCATGAAGTGCATCCATTCCACAAACACAGTAATCAGAACTGAGAGGACTTTTCCATTTGGTGAAACATACAACCTGACATTTTATCCCGTTCACCATCATACCCGCTGTCCATCTCACAATATTATCGGTCTTTTTGTAGTTGCTCGCAATCCTGTAACTTATTTGCTACACTATACAGTATAGCATCATCTGAAAAAACCATTGTGTATGATTCCAGTTCTTTACTCATATCATATATACGTACCCGCACACATAAGACAACATAAACGTACAATAATACTGCCCTGTGGAACCATACCTCTTTATCGTTGGATTAGATAACTCCAACTAAATTCTCTACGTCGACATTGTAAAAAAGTTCTTGCAAGGAATAAAAACACTTCCTACCAGTTTAGCCATCTGAACTGTTTCCTTAGTGGACACTGCTGCGTTGCATCAAGACATCACAGTTAATACATAATTACGTAATCTATTCGCATTCACCGTCTTCCTCGAGTGATTTCAAACTGATGTAAATATACAGGTCTTTCTTCACGAGGATGTTAATACATTCGTAAATGTATTGCAGAAGTTAAGAACTGTGTGATAAATTTCTACAGATTCATTCACTCCAAACTCGTCTCCACCTCTTCTTCTTCTCGTATTATTATTATTATTATTATTATTAATAATAATGTTATTTGTTTTACGTCCCACTAACGACTCTTTTACGGTTTTCGGAGACGCCGAGGTGGCGGAATTTAGTCCCGCAGGAGTTCTTTTACGTGCCAGTAAATCTACCGACACGAGGCTGACGTATTTGAGCACCTTCAAATACCACCGGACTGAGCCAGGATCGAACCTGCCAAGTTGGGGTCAGAAGGCCAGCACCTTAACCGTCTGAGCCACTCAGCCCGGCATTATTATTATTATTATTATTATTATTATTATTATTATTATTATTATTATTATTATTCCTTATATTGTGTCACAAGTGAGTGCGCCCAGCACCATATAATAAGTGCTGGCCCGTTTCGTCGATGCGAGCGCTGCTGCTTTTTGACTGCCAGTCGGAGGATGTGACGCCACTAGCCAGACAAATTACGGTCCTAGCAGTTCGTACCTTAGCTGCGACTTCTTTTGTCCTGTTCTCTTCAGCACCGGTTTTGCGCGCGAACACTGTACGGTACTTATAAATACTGAAGTTTTGTAATTTCGTGTGCTGCTGCTACTACTACTAAATGTTTTCATTCCTCCCCTGAAAGGGGAGGCGGGCCTCCTAGACGGTGACTTCGTCTCTCAGGCCGGGAGATTTGTATCGGAGAAGGAGATGTGCGGAGAAGGTGAGAGGGTTAGCGACCGTGGCCTATACTAGGAATTGTCTCTGAATTCGCCTTAGTGCAAGATAATGGTAAACCACAGGAAACCATTCTCAGGACAGCTGACGGTGGGGAACCTCTCCTCGGTTGGCCGGTCGGAGTGCAGAGCTGTTGAACCACGGAACAGCTCTGGGCACTTGTGGGCTGAAATCCACTCTGCATCCACCGACCAATCTCGTGTGTGTGTATATATTTATAAAGTATTAACAGTGAGTGAGTTTCGCGAACAAGTGTTGTATTGCCCTTAATTTGTTCCGACAGGTAGAATGAATTCTGCGGTAGCTACGTGTAAAAAATGTTCTCGAAAGACCAACAATACGAGGATAGACCAGTTCTGTGCCCTCAAGTGCTGAAGTTTTGTAATATCGTATTTGTAGATATTTGTAAAGCATTAACTGTTGTAAACAAGGTTGGGTTTACAAAAAGCACAACTTCTTTATTTGCTTCACATGTAAAATTACAATATTTACACTAACAAAACTGAAGCAAATTGAACTATGAATTTGGAGAAAGAGTCTGTCTTTGTACACTATATACACGTTGGAGTATTCACGTTCACTACTATTTCGGAAAGATAGTCTTTGTGACATGAAAAGTTCTTGATAGTCGAAAACTATCAGAAGCACTGACGTAAATATCTCAGAGAGTCCTTCCTTGTTGAAGTGTCTGAGTTCATTAATGTAAGTTCAATGACTGAAGAGTTCCTACTTAGCGAAACTAAGTCGATAATTGAAGCTGCATTAGCTAGGGAATGATAGTGGCATATAATGGTAAGACTGTGCATGGACAGCGGAATAGGCAAGAGGAGCGGTGACCCGAGGTGAGACCTCTTACTGCCAGAAATTCAGTCCACCTGGCCGAAGCACATTTTCAAGAGGAGTAGCCTCCGTGCTCGACGTAGGGTGTATTCTGGAGCTGGACACCGGGGTCAGTGGGCGTCTGGACAGGCTAGGAGCTCCTTTATATAGCACACACGACGTTCCAGGCACGCGCACTGAGGGCTGCGCGTCGAGGCTCGAAGAATAACACACTGGCACGCGTGTAGCTGGCTGGCGGATCGAGAAGGGAGCGACGGACATACAACATTAACTGTGAGTGAGATTCGTGTAGCAGTGTTGCTGTCATGAATTTGTTCCGAGAGATAGAATGAGTTGTGCGGTAGCTACGCGTAAAATGTATTCTCGAAATTATTTTCCAAAGACAAACAACACGAGAATAGCCCATTTCCGAGAGAACACTGTGCCCTTAACTGCTGAAGTGTTGTAATCTCTTGTTTGTAGATACGTATAAAATATTAACCGTGAATGAGTTTCGTATAGTAGAGTTGCTGTCATTAATGTGTTCCGAGATGCAGAATGAGTTCTTGGGTGTAGCAGAAACTGGATGGTCCAGGCACCTCCACCTCCACCGGCTCCTGGGAGGAGGTCTCCTTCGATGAGGTGTGCTGGCTTCTTTTTCTTACATGTTGCCTTACGTCGCACTGACACAGATAGGTTTCATGGCGACGACGGGACAGGAAAGGGCTAGGAGTAGGAAGGAAGCGACCGTGGTCTTAATTAAGGTACAGCTCCAGCATTTCCTTTGTGTGAAAATGAGAAACCACGGAAAGCCCACATCAGGGCTGCCGACTGTGGGGTTCGAACTCACTATCTCCCGAATACTGGGTACTGGCCGCATTTAAGCGACTGCAGCTATCGAGCTCGGTGATGTGCTAGCTAAGGGTGCATGTTAAACCTCACATGACGACACAACCTTACGCTGTCTACGTGTGCAGGCTTAAACTAACTGGCTCGGATTCGACTCCAGGCTTAACATCACAGGGTCACTAATCTTGCAGAGCTAAGTTCGATATCCAAGAGTGCAAGCTTAACCTAACAGCCATCGTGAGCACGGAACCTGAGAGACTCAAAGTTCGATACCCGGGCTAATCGCATACGAGTGCAAGCTTAACCTTACAGGATTGGATTAGATCCCAGGCCTAACCTAACTGCAAGATGGCTGCTATAGATTACTCTTAAGGGACTTACTCTGAGGTAGCTCAAGGGCTCGCAACTTGTAACTTAGGACTCTTAGTTTCATCAGCCTAACTTTTGGGAGTTGACGCAAGGGCTACCGGGCAAGATGGCCGATATAATTACTTTTATGGGGCTAACTCTGGAGAGCTACCTGAGCGGCTCACAAATTGTAACTTAGTACCTTATCGGACCTGAGTTCAACTCAGCTGAAGTAATTTACTGATTAGTGTTTTCTGTGCATGAGTTCAAGGTTCGATTCTTGTATGCTTGAGCTGGGATGGACTCAGCTTTGATCCTCAGCTTTAGTTTAAGCGTTCGATTCTTGTACGCTTCAGCTAATTCTGTTACTGGAAGGGGATCTGATTCGATCCTCAACTTGTGTGTTCAAGAGTTCCATCCTTGTATGCTTCAGCTAATTCAGTTACTGGCAGGAGGTTCTTGTTCTATCCTCAATGGGGCTATTTCTAGAGAGCTAATAGTGGCTAATAGTGATGCATTGCTCTTATAAGTCTAAATCTGGAGAGCTACCACAGGGACTCGTAACTTAGGAGGATACAGGACTGCTGCGTGTGCACTATACCTCAGTCCGCAGAATCAGATGCACTAGCGTTTGAACCGATGCGTGACACTGCTTTCAGTGTATGGAACACTCAATTCCTGATTTTTAACTTTTCGAGCTTGTAGATTTAACTCTAGAGACTCCTAGTAGTTTACAGTAGCTTTTACATAACTCGGTCAGCGCCTCCTAGAGAACAAGGCCTGGCAATACGAATGAGAGTAGCTGATGACGTATGTCCAACTGGGCCCACGCCCGTAACTCAGTTAGCTTGTTGCCGCTTGGTGTATTTGGACGCGTTTCCCTGTTATGTGTGTTTTTCATCGATTATATTAATCTTAATCGAATCTTGTGTGTTAACACTCGCTTAATATTCCTATTAGTGTAAGTTCAGTGAAGGGTGTTAGTACTTATAAATTGTTAATATTAACAAATTGTGTTTAAAATACCGGTATGGCTACCACGTGAGGTTAGAACTGAGCTTATTTTTAATGGTGGGTTGTTGTGAATTGCGATTTTTCAAATTATGAATAATGATGCCTTAGAAATGCAGTGTTCCAAATTGTAAGGGCAATTATCGCACTGGCCCTAAAGAGAATGTTTTCTCATTTTCAACTGACGACTCGAAGAGAGCTAAAAGGTTAAGAGCTATTCGCCGTGATGATTTCGTTCCTTCCAAAAATGCAAAGGTAAGTCTTAGTTATTAGTATATCGTATCTGATTTCAATCATTCAATTACTTAAGTTGTGGGATGGTCCTTGAAATGGAGCCCTGTGTTGTAGGTGTGCGAGCTCCATTTCAAAACTCATGAGGTTGAATGGACGACCATCATGTATGATGAGAGAAATGGGAAATTATTGACTGCACCTTTATCTCATCCAAGGCTTGTGAAAGGTTTGTGGATAGGTCTCTTATATCTTTGCTATTTATAAATGAAATAGTAGATTTTTTCGGGGTGATTTATATCTTACTGATTTAAGCATTTGCTGTATTGAATCTACCAGTTATTACATTTAGTTTGGGATGTGCTGAGTATTCACCTTACTTTATAGGACTACTGTTGTGGGTATAGTGATATTCTGGGAAAACTTATCGGGCCTAAATTATGAAGGCATATAAGGTATTGGCTTTCAAGTATTCCTTCTTAGCTGAACCCTTAACTGCAAGTGAGGCAGTTATATTTATTATATCGCATGAGGGAATATAGCTTGGTGTGGGTTAATATTTTTAGTTCAGGCTAGACAGCAATGTTATTGTGTTTATTTCAATTATTTTAGGTTCTGTATAATTATTGTAAATTACATTCACTCAATGATTTTCTATGTCTCCTTGTGTGCTATTCATTTTATATTAAAATCAACCAGATATATCTAAGACATGACATGGTCCTGTGAAGTAAGTGGTGCCATGAATTAATAGACGAGAGCATTTTTATCTAGGTGAATACATTCTAATTTGGTCTGAACGTTTTAGGAGCTGTTCCTTCTCAGTTTCCAAACTGCCCAGAGTACTTGTCTGATACCACATCTGCCCATCGAGAAGCTCCAGATGATAGGCGTTGTCGAGTAGACAATGAAAGTTTGACCAAGGCTCTTGTTCAAAGTTTAGGGACCTATAAAGCTCATGTGAGTACTGTTTCTTTCAAGAACTTTCAGGAATTAAAAAAAAGTTCAATATCTCTAAAAGAAGACTGGAACTGCATTGAAAAGGAACAGTGTGTTTACTTCGTTTTAATCAAGAATGAGCCTATCCCATATCTATCCCACACTGATAGTAGTGAATACAGTATTTTCTAAACTAGAAACACTTGCATTTATATTGGTGTGTTGTTATTTGCTAGCTTTGTGTCTCATGGTAGGCAATTTAGGTCCTACAAGATTTTTCACTTGTGTTAATATGAAGTATTATTAAATGCATATTACAACACAAAATTGATTATAACTTCATCTCATATACTTCATAGGGTACTTTTACTACTTATGATAAACAAGTAATACTGACTACTAAATCTCTCAATGCAATGATTGGTTGCCTTTGTTGATTTAAGAATAGCAATATTTTTGTTTGAATTGGTAAGAAGTGTTTGAGTACCGTACCTGTGGCAACACAAGTGCTCCATCACTCAAAAACTGTGGTAATTGTGCTACTTGTTCTGCAACAATTGTCATCCAATACAAGAATTGCTTATGCTGGGGTGGGTTTGTTGGTTCCAGAAATTCCTACTTGGTATGGGTGTGGTATTATTGAACTTGTGGTATGCTTGTGGAATAATAAATTTCCAATTTCTTTGCAATCATTTAAGAAAGGGCTAGGAAAACAACTGATAGGGAATCTGCCATCTGGGTTACTGCCCCAAATGCAGATCAGTAGTGACTGACTGATACATGAGTATGTATCAAACCAATCACTACTGATCTGCATTTAGGGCAGTCACCCAGGTAGCAGATTCCCTAAACTATTCATTTTATATTAATATCAACCAGATACGGTACTGTATATCTAAGACATGACATGGTCCTGTGAAGTAAGTGGTGCCATGAATTAATTGACGAGAGCATTTTTATCTAGGTGAATGTAAGCTGAGGGGGTTGTATTTTAATTTTGTACATGCCATATTATTTATTATGTTGATAATGTGACAATATTTAGAAGTTTATTGAGCTATTCTTTTATTATCTGGGCAACAAGATCTCTGTATCTACAGTATGTACTTCTTGACACATTGCCAAATTTAGTGGCTGTGTTTTCCATAGTAGTTTCTTTAGAAGGGAACACAATAATAACACAAGAGCACTTTTATTTTATCATGTGTATTGCCAGGTGTCAAATTTTCAGGGAGTGATGTTACATTTGAGAGGGCACCTTTTATGTTAAACAGGTATTTTGCCATTTAACAAATATGATTCATTACCTTGGTGGCACATATCCTACAAAATTATTAACCCTCCTTTTCTTTTGTCTGTGGTAAGCTGAGGCTTTCTCATTTTTTGAGTACATTACTATTATTAATTACTCATTTGATGAACCTCTATGAATTCCACTGAAAGGGAATGTGTAAACTCTGAATTCAGGGTTAATCACTGTAAGCTCCTTCAGTAGTAAACATTCCTGTTTGAGTAATTGTGAATTCAATTATGAATTTCCTCTTCCAGCATTATGCCTATTCACACTTTGGTTATGAATTTTCTCTTGGAGAAAGTACTCCTTCCAGCTTTTGTTATTGCATGTAATGAATGTAACATGCATCTGTGAAAAATTGGGGGTTAATTACTTAATTGATCTCATGTGTGTCATATCTATACAATGCAGCTGGTTCATAAAGCATGAAATGACTAGTTCAGTGTGTGTTCTGCTACATTTTTATGAATTTAATGGCAGGGATGCAAGTTCTTAATATGGTTTCTTAGGATTTTAACAAGTAATGTTCAAAGAGATTTCCTTTTATATTTTCTTATATCATGTTCACCTCATGTCCATTTCAATTTTAAGCAACCTGGTGAAGTTAAATTGAGAACAATTTCAGAAAATGTCTGGGTGAAGGTTAGTTCAAATGTTATCAGAATTGGCATGCTACTTTTCAAATTTAAGTTCATACATTTTAATAAGTTGTTTTATTTCCAGTTTAACTTCAATATTTCCCCTCTTCTGGTTATTTGAATCAAGGTCCAAAATCATAAGAGTACATTTATATACACTAGGGAATGCGAATATAATTTTGATGACTTGATGAACAAACTATTGTTGGCATGTACTGTAATCATTCTCTTTGCATAACAGCTAAATTTTGTGAGCTCTTCACCCCCTTAATTTATGTTAGGCTTCTATTGTAAAAAAAATGTTTACCTGTTTTCATGACCGACAACACTGAGCATTACAGCTTGTATGTACCTGGACTACTACTAATATCTTGTAGGTAAGGTAGTTTATACGTTATTATTTTTATTTAATAGCTTTTGTTGTTCTTACATGTTGTTTTTGATCTTTTATCAGCAAGTTCAGTTTTGTAAAAGTTTTCTTTTTCTGCTAGTGGCTTTACGTCTCACTGACACAGAGAGGTCTTATGCCGAGTTTTGTAAAAGGAACTGATAATTTTTGACCCTGTCCGACTCGTTGGCTGAATGGTCAGCGTACTGGCCTTCGGTTCAGCGGGTCCCGGGTTCGATTCCCGGCCGGGTCGGGTATTTTAACCTTAATTGGTTACATTTAATGGCTCGGGGACTGGGTGTGTGCGGCGTATTCAACATTAGAAATCATCCTATAGTTAGGGCCCTCATCTTCACAGACATGCAGGTCGCTTAATAGGCCCTCTACTAGAGAAAGACCTGCACCAGGCCTCTCCGGAGGCCATATACGCCATTATTATTATTATTATTATTATTATTATTATTATTATTATTATTATTATTATTAATGATATTTTGACTCTTAAATATATGAAAGGAAGTGTCATATAGGCATAATATTAAAGTTGTTCAGTATTAAGACTCTTAAAAAAACTTAATTCTTTCTTGCATTTTTAATTGTTCTTCCTAATTATTACGGTGTGTTACTAATTTCGCTTCCGATATGCGCGCCTACGATAAAGAATATTCGTAGAATGTAGTTTAACCAGCGTATTTTTCAATTATCGTAAGGAATTAGCTTCATCTACTATCCACTCGCGCTGGGCCCAGTCGCGTGACGTCACGAATCGTATTGCCAGGCCTTGTTCTCTAGGAGGCGCTGACTCGGTGGTCAATTGCTTGTGTTCATAACCGAAAATTGTCCACGCTACAACTGGGTTGTGGATTTCTGACTCATGAACTATCTTCTACTGCTAGACTGAGTAGCTTAGGTGATAAAGCTCCGGCCTCTTGAGTTCTAGTTAGCGGCTCAGCTTAGCGCTATTTGAGGATGCTGACTTACTGTTTCTGTTTGATCCTGACACTTGAGTTTATAGATTTAAACTCTAGAAACATTTATTAGTTTTTACATCACTTAGGGATCGAACTTTTATGTTCAGAACACACTTGAAACCTGAAACTACTGAGACGACTAGTGAGACGAGATAGTCGTCAACTGCATTCAACTAGTATTTTTCAGTCTTACGGACTTGTAACCTAGAACTTCTAGCTGAGTTTGGCTAATCTTTCTAGTCTAACCTTCCTTAGTTAACTCTCATACTCTGCTAACTTGTTTTGAGGAGGAGGTTAAATATGTAAACTACTAGGTCTATGAGGAGAAGGATGAGGTCATACGCTACTAAGTCTATGGGGAGGAGGCGGAGAAGAAGGTCATACGCTGCTAGGTCTATGAAGAGGAGGTGGAGAAGAAGGAGGTTATACGCTACTAGGTATATCAGGAAGAGGCGGATGTGGAGATCATACTCTACTAGGTCTACGAGAGGAAGGTGGTAGAGGGGGAGGTCATATTCTACTGCGTCTATAAGGAGAAGGCGGAGATGGAGGCGAATGTCATACGCTACTAGGTCTATGAGGAGAAGACGGTGGAGGAGGAGGAGGAGAAGGCCATACGCTACTAGGTCTATAAGGAGGCGGAGGTCATACGATACTTGGTCTATGAGGCGGAGGCGGAGGCGGAGGAGGAGGAGGAGGAAGAAGGGGTCTTGTTTTGAAGAGCTATTACTCAATACCCGCATGATGTAATTCGTTTCTTATTTATAGAATTTCTGCTTTATACTTTCCATGACTTTTTATCTTGCAAGGTTTTCAGCAGTAGCAGACGTTGTACAAGTAGGTTAGCATCGTTCGAACATCTTACGTCTACGTAGGGTAACGGAGGCTTGTAGATGAGATTGAAACCGCGTGCAGATAGTTAATGTGTAAGAAACGGTAGAACTTGTTTTGACGTAGTATGTGTTTTCTGCAGCAGCGCCTGTAAGCACAAACTCAGCCTGATTTGATAGGAGGAAGAGGAGGTAACTTGAGCACAGAAGACTAGCGCTCTACCGCTTGAGCTACTCAGCGCGATACGTACGCACAGAGACTGAGGCCGTATGTGAGAATAGAACTTTATACATAACGTGCAGTGACTAAACTGCCTATACATACTGTATCTCCTACACATAGTTATAGTGCTATTCAAAACTCAATTGTTTTACAACACCCACACAAACAAATGAGCATATAGATTCGATCAATAGATATATTCCTACCGTTGAGAATGCAATCAAGAATCAAACACAATACCTAACGCGTAGTGAGCTGACACTACAACATTTTACATACTTAACTATTATACTGACAACTTTTTTTTTTTTTTTTTTTTTTTTTTGCTAGTTGCTTTACGTCGCACCGACACAGATAGGTCTTACGGCGACAATGGGACAGGAGAAGTCTAGGAATGGGAAGGAAGTGGCCGTGGCTTTAATTAAGGTACATCCCCAGCATTTGCCTGGTGTGAAAATGGGAAACCACGGAAAACCATCCTCAGGGCTGCCAACAGCGGGGTTCGAACCCACTATCTCCCGGATGCGAGCTCACAGCTGCGCGCTCCTAACCGCACGTCCAACTCGCGCGGTACACACAACATTATTATATCTTGTAGCTGAAGCATAATCTTCGCGCATGAAATAATAGGCCCTACTTACTTGTGATGCGATATAAAAGTTATTATTCAGCTTATCATCATCATCATCATCATCATCATCATCATCGTTTGATAGAGGTAGAATGACAATATTATGTTTCATCTTATTATCAACAACGTTTGATAGAGTTACTAGGAGTAACAGTTAAAGGATAGCTTATTACCGAGCTCGATAGCTGCAGTCGCTTAAGTGCGGCCAGTATCCAGTATTCGGGAGATAGTGGATTCGAACCCCACTGTCGGCAGCCCTGAAGATGGTTTTACGTGGTTTTCCATTTTCACACCAGGCAAATGCTGGGGCTGTACCTTAATTAAGGCCACGGCCGCTTCCTTCCCACTCCCAGCCCTTTCCTGTCCCATCGTCGGCATAAGACATATCTGTGTCGGTACGACGTAAAGCCAATAGCAAAAAGATAGCTTATTATAGTAAAGAAGTAAAACAGTATGGCTTTGCTTTTTTTCTATCCATTATTTGACCGTCGTCTAAGGTTACACAACATAACCGAAAATCAGAAAATATATTGACATAGCACATTTGACATAGGAATATTTCAATTGTAGTTACAATTTTTTAAAATTTATGGTACGTTATCTTATGATTTACGTACATTCTACTAATAGGTTTTTCTTCAGTACACATGCCATAAAAGTTTAAATCTGAAAGGGTTTCTACAAAAGTCCTACGATAGCGGTATGTTATGATTGAACATGATATAAGCCACAGCAGGTTGCTAACGAATAGTATTTATTATCGAACACTCCGAAAAATATTCGAGGGAAAGGCTGACTTTTTAGGGTTTTGGGGATAGAAGACAGCAACAATTGATCAATAGAGGAGGTATAATAAAGTCAAGAGGCAGAGACGGCTCGAGAGACTGTAGTCGCTAACCTAGAGAATCCCTCGGTTGAAGAAGAAAGAAAGATTGAAGTAAAGCAATGCTGTGAAAAAGGCTGTTTGATTTGCTCGATAGTTAATACCTAGCGGATGTGTAAATTTTCAATATCTCATAAAATGCAGTTACAAGGACGACAGGAACGTGATTGCCTATAGCTCACTCCATGTTAAGAAATCAGTATTGCTCTTATGACAACAGGGTTGCCATATCGAACGGCTCCGATCAACACAAACACGGTAAAATGAAATGGCGTATGGCTTTTAGTGCCGGGAGTGTCCGAGGACAAGTTCGGCTCGCCAGGTCCAGGTCTCTCTATTTGACTCCCGTAGGCAGCCTGCGCGTCGCAATGAGGATGAAATGATGATAAATACGACAAATACATCCAACCCCCGTGCCGGAGAAATTAACCAATGATAGTTAAAATTCCCGACCCTGCCGGGAATCGAACCCGAGACCCTTGTGACCAAAGGCCAGCTCACTAACCATTTAGCCACGGAGCCGGACACAATCACGGTAAAGCGGCGGCACATAAATCTGTGAAATTCAATATCTAAGTTCAAGACAAAAAGCGGAAGAAACTAACCTACAAATTATTATCTGTATGAACTAAAGGGGACGGGGTGTTTACAGGGGCTATTTTTGGTTAAAACAGAATCAGAGGTAAACTACGGCACATCAAAGAACTCACCTTGAAGTGTAAGGCAAACTGGGGAGAAAATAGACAAATAACTTTTACGGTCTCGAGGGGTGGGGGTTTAATTTAATTGCATTTAATAAATTTCTCCAGGCAATAAAGGCTAGAAAACCGACGCAACAAATAAATACTGTAGATGACTCTACAAAAAGTTCATAGTATTAATGTTAAAGAAGGAAACCACACACGTAGGCTCATCGCATAACTCTCACTCAACACAAGACTATTACGCACTTATTGAAAGCCTATAAACACACACGCAACAAATAAATACTGTAGGCCTAGATGACTTCACTACAGAAGTGAGCTGCGGGTGGTTCACAGGGTGAGGGACTACACGAGGCTTGTACCAGATCAACATAGAAGAAGGAAAATGAAGGAAGGCAACGAAGCGATGGCTGTTGCCGCCATTGTGCTTCTTCACTACAAATGTATTTATAAAAAAGAAAATTTTATGTAGTTATTTTAATAACCCACGGCCAAAAATGCCTCATCCTTTTGATCTATCTTTCATATCGCATTACAAAGTACAGTATAATATCCCTTAATCACGAGGAATTATGGGCGTCTGTTCACTGCCTGTAGGACCATAAGAACAAAACTGTTTTCTTAACGTAGAATGAACTATAGTAAACGACTTAGGTTCTACCATAGCCATATACCTGATGATATTTTATGATTGACCAAACAAGATATCACCCATGGCACGCTGTTAGTGAACAGTAGTCCAGCTCCATGGCTAGATAGTTAGCGTGCTAGTCTTTGGTCAGAGGAGTCCCGGGTTCGATTCCCGGCAGGGTCAGGAATTTCAACCATCATTGGTTAATTTCTCTGGCACGGGGGCTGGATGTATGTGTCTTGTTCATCATCTTTCAGAATAACGCCAAGCTTGGAAGAAATACATTCTGAAATAGCCTCTGCATTTTGATCAGAAGGATTAAAAATCCCCAAAACCGTTCTGCAGCATTACCTTGCAAATCACAGTACCTTAGCATAAGAACAAGCTGAAACCCATCCGACACATCCGTCGTCGCGTCAGCCATGATTGCTACAAATTCAGACTCGGATACCTCTTCTAAAATAGCCTCTCTGCATACCTCCAGCATACACTGCGGCAATTCTTCCTGGATCATTTTCGATGTTCCTTTGAAACACGAAGTACTCTCTAGATGTGACTTAAAAATAGACTCTAGTTCACTCGTGTATTTAATTGAATTCAGAAATATACCAGGATTCTCGGAGTCTGGCCTCTCGTCATGTTCTCTCAACGCCAGTTCGTTTCAGCCGTGTAGCAGTATCAACACAGCTAAGCCATGTTGAGTATTTTTACAAGGCCATATCAGTGAATCATCTAGACTGCCGCCCTTGCAACTTCCGAAAGGCTGCTACTCTCCTTTCGATGAACCATTCCTTAGTCTGGTCTCTCAACGGACACCCATCCGATATGGTTGCACCTGCGGCTCGGCTATCTGCTTCATTGGGACACGCAAGTCTCCCCACTGCGGCAAGGTCACATGGTTCGCAGGGGAGGGGCATACGATTACGAGGGTGATATTCTTACTCATGCTGTGACCAACTATTGCTGATTTCTGGAACGACGTCTGTGTCCGGTTATGTGGGTGCAAACATTCACGTTTATTATGAGATGATCGTCTAATAGTGTTGGATGACAACACATGTTATCATGTCGCAAACGATGACAGGCTCTAATTGCAACAGTAGCATTGGATGGTTTTGAAACACCATCCGTACTCACCAGACATAAGTCCTTGTGATTCGACCTGTCTCCGAAGTTGGAGGAACCCGTCCGAGGCCACCAATTTCCTGATGTGGCATCTGTACTCCGCAAAGTAGGGCGCCCCGTCGCTGCCATCAACAGATAACGCCTTACCAACGGTTCCCAACGGGTTCCCGATATTTGGCAAAATGTAATAGACTTTGCAGCTGACTATATGGAAGGAATGTAATGCAACTGCAGTTGTTAGTTCATAAAATACTGCGTTCTATCAATATTGCCACCACTTTATTTACAGCCCTCGTATACTGTGGGTAGAACATTGAGTTAAAATTTTTGCACAACCCACTCCTTCGTATTACGTATAAAATGTAGATTTAATGTATCTCCTTTTTAATGAGTAATACATTTATTAATTCTACTTAAAATTAAATATTAAACAAGATATTGAGTTATATGGCTAGAGTACATTACGTACATTAAACCTAATAAAAAGGTATTATTGATGCGACAATGACAAAGGCAAAAAATTTCAGATATATAACACAAATCGCACGTCAACATACAATTGTCAAGACTATTTCTTGCAATCAGAAGTTTACGTGAGTGATTGCTAACATCGCTGACAAATGGTATCAACATGTTGGTTTACAAATCAGTTGGTTGCATTTTAACACAATGTTTGTGTTTTGTGATCTTTCTTCTCAGGGCATTCTTCACACCGTCCAGCTCGGCATTTCTCTCTTGGCTGGTTATCTATCTTCTTTTTCAACAACTCCACTCAAAATTGTGTTCAAACGCTGTACTGGGCTTGAAGATCGGATGGTAGAGAACTTAGAGTAGCTTGTTGCTCGATATGTTCCTTGGTGAGCTCTAAGGAAATGTCTTCCAAAAATTGCCTCCGATTCACTACAGCTTTCTTCTTATCTTCAGTGTCAGGTTCTATAGCATTATCACAGTGCATAGTGGAAACAACTAATACCACTTTTCTTTTCCTTGCAACGTATGATGTAAGCGTGACCGAATTGTGAAACAGAACGAGGGTAAACACTGTTCTCTACCTTTGGAAGATATGAGCTCAGGTGGCATTTCACGTTTATTTGCCCTTAGAGCACCAAAACAAGTGGTCCTGTGGTTTTTTAATAAATAAACATGAAATTCATAACCCTTGATAAATAATTTGTCAAAGCACACTCATGAACCAAGTGTCCGCGGTTATGTCACTCCCAGTTCGATCAATTGGAAATAATTGCCGCTTCACTATAGCATGTGTACTATTATCCTGCTGAAATGGACCTTCCGGTTGTTGACCAAAATAAACCTTTAAATTACTTGTGTAGAACGTACGAGCATCAGCCAATGAAAATATCTTTATGCCGTATTTGACCGGCTTGTTAGGCATACCCTGTCTAAAACCGCAACAAGGAAAAGGCTCTAGCTTTTCGTCAATTGTGGCATATTCACTGTTTGTGTAAGCATTCTGTATGTTCTGCTTGAATATTTCAGTAACTTCTTGCAAGGGCATACATTTGGATACTGGCAAGTGAAATGAAATTTCTGAGAATGGATAAGACGAGAAATGAGAAGGTTAGAGATTTAGTAAAAGAAGAGCCAGTACAGAACAGGATAGAGGCATCTAGACTTAGATGGAATGGACACATGAAGAGAATGACAGAGAAAGGGATACCCAGGAGGATGTACGGAATGAAGTTAACAGCCAAATGACCAACAGGAGATAGGTGGCTGGGCAAGTGTGAAGAGGGAGAAGTGGTGGGAAGACAAGAGCAGACGGAGAGGCTTATGTTCCAAGCAGACCAAGCCAACAGCTGGAAACTGCGTATGATGATGATGATGATGATTATTATTATTATTATTATTATTATTATTATTATTATTATTATTATTATTATTATTTTCTGTTCAGGTGCACGCCATCAGGTCGTAGGTCATGGGTACCAATCCAGCCACTTAGGTCCACAAATAATACACCAAGTTTAGCACAAAGCCACTCAATATAGTCATTATATTCCTTTAATCTACTCAAATCCACGTCTCTCCTACGTACAATGCCACTTAAACAATCTTTCCATCAGTAAACTTCTCCTTCACAGTAAGAAGTACCAGTAAATCCCATATTTCACCCACCTTTTGTTACGAGCTAATGGCAGCCTTAATATTTTTGTCCCTACATGAAGTAATACCAAATCATATTTTGCTCTCACCCAGGCTTCAATTATTATTTTCAGTGCCCCAATCCTGATGCCTGGATAGCACTTATATTTCAACCCTCTTTAGTCTCTAACAAATCTAATAATAGAACTTTTTATCACTGTCAATTTGGCCCTGCTCTTATCCCCTTCAATTTCACCATCTGGTTCATACTGCGCCCTATGAATTCCTTGCAAAGCACCTTTGCAAGTTTCACAAGTCTCCCGCTGTCGAACACGAATATCTTTCATGGTCAAAATTGATTATTTTAACCATGTTGGTTCAATCTTGTCCGTATTGACCAATATTCAATTTCTATGAAACTTTTCTGCCTTGTCAATACTTAACATTTTATTATGATTATCTACCGTACATGTTTCAAGAGCTTTTGCTTTCTTTTTCAGTGGCGCAAAAACATCAAACAAAATCCTTGGACTCGACACATTTGTACAATACAGTCATCAACAAAACAAATTATACATAAATCTTGAAATTGTTAAAATATTATTTTGTGTCTAAGGCCGCGTGCACACCGAGCGCGCTTCGCAGTGTGTCGCGTGTAGCGTGAAATGCTATGCATAGCGCAAGGCGTGCTTGCTGTTCACACCGAAAACTCTACGCCGTGTTCTCAGCTTAGTTTGGTGCGAGGCGTTTTAGGGTAGTCACAAACTAATGCCGTTATCCAAGTACACTAGAAACAGTTTACTGATGGATAACAGTTACCTAAAATTGAAAATTAGGAAAAAGAATCGAAAGTGGGACGAATTACGGTACTTTAAGAGAATTCCATCGTTTGCACAGAGATGCAAGACTTTATCGTGATAAATTTTATGATTACTTAAGAATGACAAAAAATAACTTTGACCTTCCAAACCCTGCAACTGAAATGTGGCGTCAAGTAGCAGAGAAGTATTGGGAGAAATTCAATTTTCCGAATTATCTAGGAGCACCGTGCAGCAAACACGTGGAAATTAAATTTCCGGCTAAATCACGCTCTTTATATAATAATTATAAATAGTATTTTGCAATATTGTTACAATTAGCATACACAATTAATCATCGTAACAACAGTGGAGTAAATGTGTGAAAAATATAATTAATAAACAGAAATATTTACTTCCAAGCCTGCAGAGTGATATTCTTCATGTTATCACCCTCCACTGTCAAAATTATAAACCGATATGACAGAGTCTGGGAGATTCTGTGCACTTCGTCACAAAGTGTCTGGCTACCTGGCTAAATGGTTACCGTACTGGCCTTTGGTAACAGAGTCCCGGAGTAAATTACATTGGCACGGGTGCTGGGTGTATGTGTGTATTTATAATCATTTCATCCTCATCATGATGCAGGTCATCTACGGGCGTCAATTCAAAATACCTGCACCTGGCAAGCCGAACTTCTCCTCGGACACTTCCGACACTAAAATCCATACCCAATATCATCCTGTCACAATGTTAAGCCCAGTAAAGTGTGACAGTAGAAGTAGTATTACTGTATATGTTTACTGTAGGAATGCGATACAACTGTAGTAGATACTTAAGTCCACTTATTTTGCAAAACAGTTACATTTTTATAGTTTTGTGTCTTGGGTTCCATATTTCTTCTCTTTGAAACACTGCACGAATAATTTCTTCTTCCATAGATTCAGAACCAGCTAGGTAACGCTAAGCAATTAACCAACACTGCGCGTTGTATGGCGCTTCGCTTAGGTGTAAGATAGGCGTTCAGCGCAGCAGAGCGCGGGCGGTGTGAACACCTGGCTTAGGAACAAAGCACTGGTTATGCTTAGCGTGACGCTTAGCGTGACGCTTAGCGTTGAGCAACACGCGACACACTATGCGAAGCGCGCTCGGTGTGCACGCGGCCTAAGCTGTTCACTTACACTTACTATGTCATTTAATAACAACTTAAAAGATAGATAGATAGATAGATAGATAGATAGATAGATAGATAGATAGATAGATAGATAGATAGATAAATGTCTTTACTGTTGTAGTTAAGCCCATTGAGCCCTCTCTTACACTAAACCAATTAGTATACATTAAAATCATAATTAATACTACCGTAATTAATACTAGATAAGGCACAATTTAAACACAATCAAAATATAATTGGAATAAAATTCTACCACAGTGAGACATATATACAACAGTAATAATGATGATGATGATGATTATAATAATAATAGCTAGTAATGATATTGTAATAGCACGATCAATTAAAGGCCAGAAATGCACATTTCACTCGCATCCTGCTGTACCTCTTAACGCTCTTTTAAATGACACTGTAGTTGGTATTCCTCTGACGTCGCCCGGTAAACGATTCCATTCTCGTTCGGCAAACACCGAGAATGAGCTGTTATATGCGGCAGTTCGATGCTGAGGGATGATGAGCAGGTTGGATGTTTGAGCCCTTGTATGTATGTCATGAACATTTGAGAAGTAATGGAAACGCGAACAAAGGTAAGAAGGGGAAGATGTAGTAATAACTCGATGGAGGAGAGACAAAGTATGATGGTTACGACGAACATGGAGTCGCGACCACTCTAGTTTTAGGAAAGATGGTGACACGTTGTCATATTTTCTTAAATTGCATATACATCTCAAACATGCATTTTGAGCGCGCTGTAGCCTTAGGGAAAATTGCGGCCTCACGTCATTGAAAACAATATCACAATAGTCAAAATGTGGCATTACAAGAGCTTCGATTAGCTTATTTTTAAGCTTTATTGGAAATATATGTTTATATTTATATAAAGAATGTAAAACATTTTGGGAGATATGTAAAACATGTGCAGACCAAGTCATGCGTTCGTCCATGATAACACTGAGATTCTTCACTTGTGATACAAAAGGAATTGGAACATCCTGAAGGATTGCTCTTGGCAACGGACGTTTAGTTATTTTATTTGACTCTAATGGCCAAGAAGGATTACTTGCGACTTTGTAGGCTTCAATTTCAGGCCGTGCGCAGCAAACCAATCACTAACAGCCTGTAAGTCAATGTTTAGTAAGTCGATATTTTCCTGAAGGTCTCGTACTGTAGAGTCTGTGTACAGTTGAAGATGGTCAGCGTACATATGGTATTTGTAGTGTCTTAAATTCGATGATATGTCGTTCACAAAGAGTGCGAAAAGAAGTGGACCAAGTACAGAGCCTTGAGGGACTCCTCTGTTCACGTGGCGCCACGAGGAAACAATTCCATTATTACTTACCTCACATTGTTGACGTCCGTAAAGATAAGAGTGCATCCAAGCAATCGTACTCTGAGAAAAATGTAGAGCCTTCAGTTTTACAAATAAAATGCCAATGTCTACGCTGCCGAAAGCTTTACTGTAATCTAGTAGTACCAGAACTGTGAATCGTCCTCTGTCTATTGCTTGTCTAATGTCCTCAGTCACTTTAAGGAAGGCTGTAGTTGTACTATGTCCTTGTCGGAAACCGGACTGGAGAGGATTAAGGAGATTGTGCGTTCGATGGTACTCAGACATTTGTGTATGGACTATATATCCTTAGATTTTAGATAAAGTTGATAAAATACAGATTGGAAGATAGTCTCTCTCGTTCGAAGGCGTTTGACTTTTCGGAAGAGGTAGCACAATAGACTTCTTCCAGAGAGATGGATATCTCGAGTATGGAAGAGAGAAATTGATTATATGAGTTAAGGTTGGTAATATACAATCAAGAATTAGTTTGACCACGCCAGTCCCAATGTTATCAATTCCTTTTGCTTTCGCGCTTATTCTGAGGACTGCTTTTCTGACTTGGAGGGGCGTCACGTGACTGAAATAGAATTTGCCTCTGTCAGGGGTAGGGTGTGTGCCGTAATAATTCATAAGTCTCTGTTTGTCTTCAGGTCGTACTGCGGAGCAATTAGCAGTAAAGTACTCATTAAGAGTCTCGAGAGGTACTGTAATTTCTTCTCTGTTATTGTTCTTCGTAAGTCCAAGCTTATTAGTAGATTTCCAAAATGTCGTCGCTGTTCTACCGTCAGGCGTAATTAAACTGTAAGCGTGTCGCAGTTTAGCATTTCGTATTTGTTGTGTTGTCTTATTTCGTAACTTCCTATAATCGTCAAAGTTTTGTACGGTAGGGTCATTTTTGTACTGTCTGTGAACGCAGTCTCTTTGTTTCGTTAGTTGTCAAATTTCGTCATTTAACCACCGGGAGGGTCCTTTCGATATTCTCGCTCGCCGCTTTGGGGCATGCTTGTCAAATAATTCCATTACTTTGCTATTAAAGAAGTCAATTTTGTCGTCTAGATTGTTATAGTTCGTTATGTCATGCCAGGGTATTTTTCCTGCATCCTCTAAGAGTTTATGTTTACTTATATTTTTCAATTGTCGATAGGAGATAAATTTCTGGGAGGGTTTCGGTGGCCAGAGGTTATACGAGATGTGTATTGCGTCATGTGCAGATATACTAGGTACAGAGGTTTGACCGACATTGAGAACTCTGTCTGAATTGTTGGTAACTATAAGATCTAATAGTGTGTGCGAATGAGATGTATGGTGAGTCGGAGAGAGAGGTAAGATTTCCATATTATAGGCTTGAAACAATGTTTTGAGTCCTGTGGATTCGGAAGAAGTTGCGTCAATTAAGTCCGTATTAAAGTCTCCCATATTTATTGTGTGAGGGTAGTCTGGCAGTAGTTTAGTTAAGGCCGCTTCAAAATCTTCTAAGTGACCTCTATTCGGAAGTTTGTAAACTACTCCTGCAAGGGTTTTAATCCCTTTCGTTGTTATTTCTACGAACATGTATTCTGGTTTCCTCTCATACCTGCCTGGTGAATGACCTAACAACTTAGGTTTGAGGCTGGTTAGGAAATAGCCACATACCCCTCCACCCCGTTTGTGAGTGCGGTCCTTTCTCAGAAGCGAGTAGCCTTCAAGATGACACAAAGAAGACTGGCTATTATCAGTTAATCATAACTCAGACACTAGCAGGACATGGAAAGCACGTGGGATAAATATTTCTACAATCTCGTCCATTCGGTTGGCTGCTAATATACTTTGCACGTTTATATGACAGGCGTGTAGGGCTCTGGGATGTTGCAAGACGATATTCTTAAGGATACTTGCGGTACTTTTGTCAAGGTTGGTGCTAGAGGGTGAGGGGAGTGGGGACAGCGGAAGTACTGGCGAAATAGTGTAGCTGTTGAAATCGACTAGTAACGACAGAGGGATTGATTTTGTCACTCGTAACTCTTGCCAAATTGGAAGGATGAGAGTTAACAATATATACAGATAAAGACGAAGGGCTAGGAGGAATTTAACGTTAATTGAAGTAGTGGGGTGCAGGTATATAATCAACTGTGCCTAGGATTACCTATTATTTTAAAGTATGACTAAATTAATAAAATAAAAATTAAAAGTTAAAAATGAAGGTTGTTAGATGAATAATTAATTATAAACAAGTAAGAAAGCAAATGCAATTATTTATTAAAATATATAGGTAAATAGTTGCAAAAAAGAAATTTTAACTAAGCTAAACGAAAATAAATGATAATTAACTAAACTATTCTAAGATAAAATTTAACGATCTTGAATGAAAAAAATATGGACTAATCTAGGAGTATAAACACTCAGTTAGGTGCACTCAGTTCAGTGAATTGTTATATTTATCTGATGTCACTGTTCATAGGAATGTCACTCAGCCGGTTAATTCTAATTTTACTGCCATCTGGTTTCTTAATGACGATGTCTCCACTCAAGGTACAACAATTGTTATGATTAAAGCGGAGAATGGCAGCCTTAAGAATTGACAATCTGGTGGAGGTTAGAACCTCGCGATTAGTTACTAGGGCACCTTTCAACTTTCGCTTATTGCGAAACACTTCCTGCCTTGTTCGATACGATGTGAATTTGACAATGATTGGCCGAGGTTTCCTTGGAGATTTAGGTCCGACTCGGTGACTCCTATCAATGTCTTACAAATTCACATTCACACCTATCTCCCTAAAACATTTACCGCAAGTTCGTTCGTATTTTCACTTACACTTTCCTTTACCCCAAAAATTCTAACGTTAGCTCTTCTACTGTATTGTTCCAGTGAAACATCTTGCAGCAAAGTCTTCCCCCATTTCGCGGATTTCTCTATCCCTGCTCTCGAGTTGTGTATTTAATCCTGCCACAATTTCAGAAGTGAACTGGAGATATTTTTCTAATTCCTTTATGACGAGTTCTGTCGCATGCTCCGATATGGCGGCTACTATCTTTTCAAGGAACTTACCAAAGCTGATGGTTTCGCTTAGTATCCAGGTGACTGCCTCTTCAACAGGGTTGGCACTGCTGCGATTGGCACTACTGCTCGGGACACTGGTTTGCGCGACCCATATTGCCTGAGAAATCACTACTTAATATTGGTGAACTGATTGTTACAATGACTGATACTCGCTGGTTTGACTCAACACTGTATCACACACACGTGTACCAATTATAATATAGCTCCCTTTAGAATAACACCTTCTAATTCACTTAAACAGAGGAGCCGGTCTTACGCACGTCCGTCACCCATGAGAGCCAAGTCTACGATCCGAATAATTTTCAAATTATAAAATGCATAAAACCTATTAAGTTAGCCACTATATGCTATAATTTCAAATGTTTTCTGCTCTGTTCTTGAAACTTCTTTTCTTAAATCCTTATTTACACCTAAAAAATAAAACATCATATTTAAATTTCTAATCTGTAATTCAAATATCTTATTTGTATATTTTATTCTAATAATAATTGTCAATTAACCTAATGCTTAATTTTTTAGTAAAAGGTCCCTAAATTTGTTTTTGTTGATTGTATATTTTAAAGGAACTTGACAATTAAAATGGCTTGCATGTTCAAACGGGATTAAGGGGAGAAATTCCGAATCATATGAAAGGTCTTCGAACTAGAAGTTTTCATTTACGCGATTGATCGTGTGGGGACTTGTAAATTTTGTTGGAAGACGCTCAGTCTGCATTTAATCTATTCAAGCTTTCTAATACTGGGAGAATGGCATTTAACTTTCGATTTCCAGAGGGAGGGAACAGTTTCATTTAATCATTTCGAATGCATAGTAGCGTGCCTGTGTAAATAGAATCTCTAGGGCATAAACTTGACAATTTCCAGTCCAGCTTTAAAATGGGAAATATTGGAACTAGTTATGGGATTAGATAAGAGAAGTTAAAGCCTACTGTGTAATTTTTTAAAATTTGTGTCATGTTATTTATTTCAGGATACAACGTTGAATTATGTGTTGAAAGTTAAAGCATACTCTGTTATTCTTTGAATTTGTGTCATATAATTTATTTCAGGAACCTGCGTTGATTAGGAAGTGTTGCTTAAAGTGTAATTTGTTTCCTTATATTTTCCATCGACGCTTTGAGTGAATGAGAGTTGCATGAATGCCGCGTGCTTTTCTTAGTGAGCCCTGGAAAATATGGCATCATATTTTTTCTTTGAATGTCTACGTATGTGATTTGATTTTGTGTGGTTCCGATCCACATTGTTTGTTGGGCTCATGAGGTTGCTCGTGATTCGGGGTGTATATATTTGTGCGCAGGATGTTTTACCACTCAGCGTGTTATATTTTGTACAGTTAGATTAGCTTTGTTCTCCCGTTTTGCGCAATAAATCACGTCTTTTCTTAAGGGTAGGGAACCCCAATGCAATGTCAAGTGTGCAGGAAAGGGGAACTTTCTCGTCTACAGTTCAAAGTGTTAACAAATATAAAGCCAGGAGCGTGGTGCGAGCACTCAAGCCCATGTGTTAAAATTAATGAAACTTCAAGATTTGATATGATATGTTAAGTATGTGTGTCGGCATACGTTGTAAATTTGTATTTTTTCTCAAGATGGACTTTGTCCAGCTGAAAGTAAAATTGAGTCATGTAAATATTTGGATCATTTGATACCTTATGTTTTTTCATACTTTCTTGTTTATTTTAACAAACAGATTTCCTCCAAAAAAACTGACGTCATGCTTCGCCTTGCTTTATTTGTAGTTCTTAGTTGACCTCACAGTGTCCATATTTAGTTATACGTTCCCCATCAAATCCACGGTGTATGTAATTTTGGGGCAATTTTTTATCACAGTTCGAACTGAACTCCCTTGGAAGCGGCTGACTAGTTTGGGGCAAATTACCTTGATGGTAGAAACGGGGACAGTATTGACTTGATACAATTCATACACAATAGTATATGTTTACTTATTTATTGCATCCTAACATCATACATGTTCCTAGAACAGATGTATTCTCTTCTTCAGTGACTAATAAAATCTCAATATCTCCAAGGAGAACACAATCTACAACAGCTAATAACATCAAAGCAAACATTCACATTAAAATAAATTATCTATATAAAATCTACATTAAAGTGCTAACAGTTCTGGTTTTTCTTGTTGCAGTCTAAAGCACGTTTCTTATTTATTTATTCATTCATTCATTCATTCATTCATTCATTCATTCATTCATTCATTCATTCATTCCTTATTTATTTACCATATACCTTTACAGTATCTATGGAATGCCAGGGGAAAAGGACAAGCCCCCTACACGTAGTGCCCCCTGATCGTTGAAATAATGACCTAAATCCTAAACTAAAACAGTCATATACACTATTTACATGTAAAATTATAGCCTAATATATGCATATTTTTCATTTACACAACCTTTCACTCCCTGGTTCATTCTTCCACATATTCACGTGCATTTTCTCATCGCATGTGCTTCCTAACATAACATTTAACTATATATACATTTCTACATTTAATATTGGCGGAGAGGTCGTTACAAAGCCGCGCTGAACGGGAAAAGAAACCTAGTTTGTAGGACTCAGTTCACTCAAAGGGGTTATAAGACACACCACTTTGCCTCTGTGGACGGAGCTGTAGGATAAGGAGAGACGAGGGAATGGTGAAAGGTGAATAAGCCCCTATGAGGGACTTGTGTAAGAAGGTGACGTCGCTTTGTTTACACAAGAAGACAATCGACGGGAGGGAAGGCAGGCAGCTATTCTTGTTAATTAGTCGTTCAGCGCAACGTTGGATTCCTTCTAGTTTGTAAAGGTTAGCTGCAGTGGTAGGGTGCCAGGCAGGTAGGCCATGCGTTATTATAGGTCTCATTAGTGTCACGTAACCCGTCAATATAGCATTCGACTTGCACTCACGGAGGCTACTGTGCATAAAACCAAGCACCCTGGCAGCTTTGCATCTCACTTCCTCTGTTTGTGTGTTCCATTTTTGCTTGGTCAGAAATGGTTATTCCCAGTAAATGCATGGTTTTAACTAGCTCAATATGTACATTATAAATGTTATATATACATTCTACTGGGTGTTGAGACCTACTTAACCTAATGTATTTCCATTTGCCAGCATTAATGTTGAGACCGCTGACGTAACACCACACCGCTAGTATAAAAGTCCAACTGTAACTTCAGACAATCATCTGCACATTGTATATCACTGTACATTACAGTGTCATCAGCGTACTGGGCTATGGTTGAGGTCACACATTTAGGTAAATCAGAGACAAAGGCATTAAATAATAAAGGTCCCAAGACGGGGCCTTGACATACTCCTGAGGTTACTTTAACAGTCGAAGATCGAACTCCATCAAACACAACACGTTGAGTTCGATCCTCAAGAAATGACCGCAACCATGCCAGTACACTTCCCCTAACATTCATCTGTCTTAATTTTAACAAAAGTCGTTCATGCGGGATTTGGTCAAAAACTTTATTCCGGTCCAAAGCCACGCAGTCTACCTTAATAATTTTAGATTTCTCCAGGGAGAACTGCCACTCATCAATAACCTTTGTTAATAAAGTAATACAGGATATTCCTGGAAGAAAACCGTGCTGGATTTCACTTAGCAGATTGCCTTCCCGGAAGTATTCGTGTATATTAGAGGCTACCAGTCGTTCCATACATTTACATACGTGGGATATGAGAGACATTGGCAGATAGTTGTCAGAGAGTGCTTTGTCCCCTTTCTTGAAAATCGGAACTACCCGAGCACACTTCCAGTCCTGAGGCAGTAATCCACAGTGAAGCGATGGGTTGAATAGTTCGCAGAGGGATGGTGCCACTAACTCAGCGGTCACGGAGTTTACGGCTGGGTATTTCATCAGGGCCGCTCGCCGCATGGGGTCGAATCCTCTTCAAATTTGCTAGTACCTGAAGTTCCGAGAAGAAAAGGCTTGGGAGAGGGAGGGGCGGTACGGGTGTGTTGGTTATATACACATCCCCACATGATTGTACCTGGGTGAAATTCTCTTAAAATTTTTCACTGAAGGCTGACGCAATGTTTGCGGGTGTGGGGATGGATTTCCCGTTAGCTTGAAAGGAGCTTGGTGCAGCGCTGCCGCAGTTCCTTTTTTAGTAGCTTCCACAGCTCTTTGGTATCTGAGCAAGCCTGGTGAATGTACTGATCGTAAGCCTCCTGGATCCTATTCTTAGTGCCTTTCCATGCGGATTCGTACTTTTCCTACACTTATTCTGTTTGGCACTGTTTCCATTTTTTGTATAGATTGTTCCATTTCCTTATTAACCTCTCCTTTTAAAGTGCATTTCGGTACAGTTTGGTCAACGCACCAGAAAATGAATTTTTCCAGGTGAGCCAAAATAGTCTACGTCACAGGATGATAAGGGGGTTGGAGTGGGTAGGTGATTCAGTAGTAAGGTGGAGAGGGATTTCCAGTCAGCTATACTGAAGTTATATTGAGGTCTGAATTTGTGGTTGACAGGTTTTCTGCGGTCTAGGGTGGCTAGAGTCGCTTGAATGGTGTGGCGATTACTGAAACCGGGTACGACTTCAGCTCGGAATACTGAGGAGGGATAATTGGTGAGAGATAGGTCTAATCTAGAACGGGATGTTCTGGTGATACGTGTTGCTTCTAGAACAAGCTGTTCCAGAACGAGATCGTAACACTGTTAGGAATGTGTCTGCAAATGGATTTCCAGGGATGGAAGCGGAATCACGGGTCCATATTATGTCCAGGTTAATCCTATATTGCCACGATCAACGAATACGTTAGGCTGCAGAAGAATGCTCCCTATATACGATGTAAAATATTTTAGCTTCATGAACGTTTTCGATACACTTCAAACTCTGCCGCGGGGCTCGTTCCATGCGGTGCTGCCATCTGTTTGCCACATATAGGGACTATGAAGACCCAGCCGTCAGGTCAAGCTGTCGCCATTCGTTCTCGCGCGTGCGGGGTGTTTTGTTCGTATATAATTGCTGTCTTTACAGGTAGGTTGTGACCAATGTTATATTTTTTATTGTTAGTCGATCAATGCAAATATAAGTAGCACAGATTTATTGATGACTACCAGTGGTTTTTCTTGAAATAATGATCCTTATTTGAAGTGTTACGTATTCGTAACACTGGATACTAATGGTACCGATCGTCGATCAGTTACTGAATGCAACCATCAGTGTTCTACGGGAGAAAAAAGCAGCTATCCAAAGAATTTGCTAAACCAGCCAGGGGAGAAAGTGATGAAGAGTTAGTAGGTGATTCTGATTCTGATGAGGAATATATTCCGGAGCAAGATACTATTTCTGAAAGTGATACAGGTGAGTAAAATTTACTATACCACTTCATAGATATTAAATTCTTATACTGTACAAGTAAATTGAAGTAGTTTCTAAAAACTCATTTTCTTTTGTCCAGATTCTGACAATAATGGACAGGAAAATAATAACGATGAGGAGCAGGAAGATGATGATGAGGTTTCCAGTCAACCTGCTTTGCGTGTCAAACAAGGTCAGAGAGCAACTTGGAGTCAAACTGGGAATAATGCTGCTACAAATGTTCCTATATGGCTAGGAACTGAATACAACTCCAGTTCTATTATGGAACTCATAAACTATTTTAGACACTTCTTTGATAGTAATTTACTTGAACACATAGGCAATTAGTCAAACTTATACTCAGTGCAAAATGATTCCAACAAGCCATTGACGTTGACATGTAGCGAACTTGAACAATTCCTTGATACAGTTATTTTTATGTATGTTACAAAGCTTCCTAGGTCACGTTTTTACTGATCAAAAATGTTTTGTGTGCCTTAGGTTTCAGAAACTATGAACAGAGATCGCTGGGATGAAATTAAACGTAATATCCATTTCTCTGATAACAATGAACAGGAACACAGTCACGACAATTTCTTCAAAGTACGCCCAGTAATTGATTGTTACCGAAGTTCATCAACCTTGTCAAAACTCAGAAACTTTGTGTTGATGAACAAATAGTTCCATTCAAGGGTACTTCTAAATTAAAACAGTACATGCCAAAGAAACCTCATCGATGGGGTTACAAAATTTTTGTGCTCAGTGATGTGAATTTTATTCAGGGAAGATTGAGCCACTACCTGGAGTGCAGGATTTAGGGGCAAGTTCAAATATTGTGTTACGTCTTGTAGATATCATACCTGTTCAAATGAACTTTTTGTTATATTTCGACAATTGGTTTACCTCTTTGAAACTGTTAGTGCATTTCTACAGAAAGGGGAATTTTTGCTTGGGAACCATCAGAGTAAACAAATTACAGGGTTGTCAGTTGAAGTCAGACAGAACAATGAAAACTGAAGGGCGTGGTTCTTTTGATGAAAAAGTAGGAACAATGGATGGTGTGAGTATAAATGTAGTGAAATTGTTGACAACAGAGCAGTGCTTCTTGCGTCAATGTTTGCTTCAGCCGAACCCCTAGACAGAGTCAAGCGTTGGGACAAGGCAACAAGAGAAAAAAATAGATCTGCCTTTCCCATCCATTGTCATACTTTACAACAAGTTCAGGGGGGAGTTGATTTGTTAGACTCTTTCATTGCACTCTAACGAATAATCATTCGATCCAAAAAGTACTACCATAGATTATTTTTCCACTTTGTTGATATGGTGATAGTGACATGTTGGCTTTTGTAAGGAGAGATTGTGCCATTTTTGGTTTTCTCAAGAAGAATGAACGTTCCCTTCTTGAATTAAGGGTGTCCATTGCGGAATCTTTGTGCAAAGATGGGAAAGATGTTTTCCGAAATCATGGACAACCTAGCAGAAGCACTGATGCTGAATTTCAAAAGAAAAAGAAGGCAGGTCATGCAGCAAAGTCAATTCCCCAGAAAAGTGTCAGAACAGATGATACAGGACACTGACCTGTCAATTCTCCAACTAGGGAAAGAATTCATCTTGCAAAGAAAGTCCTGTTTTCATGTGTGACAAGTGTAAAGTATTCTTGTGCAATGGAAAAAAACACAGAACTGCTTCATTCAGTTCCATACCTCATGAGAGTTTGTTGTTGAAAACAGATCATTGGTTCTGCTAGTGTCCCGAAATTGGATTCATGAGTGGGTATGCACATACAAATATTGTAAATAGGTTTTGTTCTTGTATAAATGGATTGAATATTCTCTAGATTACAGTAGGCTTACTCATTTCTAGAACTGTGTAATTGAACTGTATGGAATCGATAGACTCTAGCACTCGGTTGGAGATGCATTGACTTCTACTTGGATGTATAAGCTAGGATAATTGAAGATGCCTCAGTTGCCTATTGTAATGTTTTAGTTACATTTCAATAAACGCCCCATAAACGTGGTAAAATTATAAAAACTGTTTTTATTGTAAAATACAACCTTTATAGTGACCAAATAATCCAAAAAATATGTTTTTATCATTGAAATCAAAATTCAGGCAATAGAGGGTTAAAGTCCCTTGTGAGGTAGGCGGCATTGTACTTGTGCTGAATGAGTTGCACTCGTCTTAGAGATTCCAGTAATCATTCATTTATACAGGGCTTGGGTTTCGGAGCCTGATATATGCTGCCTATCAAGAATTTAAGAATTTGTTGCCCCTACATGTCACCTCCACACATAGAGCTTCAATGTCAGTCTCCAAGTATCTTAGTCGGATTGGTTGTAGTTTCGGCTAGGGTTGCCAGATGTACGGTTTTGCCCGGAACAATACGGTTTATTCTCATTTTGTTTCGCGTATGGTGCACTATTTAAACCGTACGCCCAATGTTCCGTTTTTTAAAATACCATGGTTTAGACAATAGTATAGTATCAAAAAAGTGCGCGGTTATGATCAAAATATTCTGTATTCTGACCTGACCAATGATCAGCCATCACAGTTGAGAACAGCGCTTCTGGCAATGTTCTAGCGGTACTAGCGGCCATGTAGTCTCCTCCATTTTATATATATACTAGCATGTGCCCGCGGCTTTGCCCGCGTTTATTAATTGAACCGTTAGATGTTTCTAAACTATTTATTTAAAAGCAAATTAAAACATTATATTTATTAACTCACATCGTTTTGTCGTAAATTACGTGAAATACATTATTTTATTTTTATTATATTGTTACTTTCAATGCTTAAAAAACCGGGTTGATGGATGGTACAAATAATATTAACACCATGTAAAAGACCATGTTATATAATACAAAATATATTGTTTCCTTATAGAGCTTCGGAAAAAATATTAATGTCCTATTTGGAGGTAAGATGTATACTGTATTGCGTTTGCCTTTCGAACTCTTGAACAGTCCACGAAGAGTTGACAATGGCAAAAGCACCGTTTTCGAAGATGGAGTCCTACAACTTTAAGCGATTGTCCCATATCAAAACTTCATATCTCTGTGTGCCGTAGATTTGACTGGGCTTCGCACACATGCACCCAAACACTTCCGAATATTACGGGCTGAGGGCTCCTCGTGTCGCGGACCGAAAATGGCTTCCTACTCAATGGACTTACAGTCCGAGGAATACGACTTCGCCCTCAGCTTGCTCAGTAATGATGGTGGCTTCAATAATATTCGTCATCAGTTTCAGAGCCGTGTTCATTGCAGAGCATGAACAGCGTCATATGCCCTCACACCATATAAGACCAAAAACGGTTTCCTACGCCCTGGACGTAAAACGGCTCCTTGAATACTGTGTTCTGTACCTATCTTACGTACGTTGCCTAGCGACATCGTCTCGATGCATTTAATCTTGGTGACAGCACGTTGGATTGTCATATCCCAATGCACGTTTTCCGATGGTTTATCGTCCATAACTCACCAACGAAAGCGAAAATGAAAATTCCGGCTTCGAGGTGCATTCGGACCCCTTTCCATCGACCTATGTTAAATTTCAGATATCTCAGTGCTGTAGATTTTGCTGGACATCGCGCACAGACAGACAGACAGACAGACAGACAGACAGACAGACAGACAGACAGACAGACAGACAGACAAACACTTCCTTTTATAATTATAGATATATATCAGTGGTTTAACTGGCCCAGAAAAACTGAAGAACATTGTGATGGTACTTAAGTTTGTCTTAAGTATATCTCCATCGAATGCATATACTGAAAGAGTATTTTCAGTAATGGCAATAAAATGGAGAGATGACAGAAACAGATGCTCAGTAGATATAATTAAAAAAAATAACTTCTTGTGTACTTCAACTATGATGACAATTGTAAGGAATTTCTCAAGAAAGTTTTGTTGAATAAGAAACTGTTACAAATTGCTTCTTCAAATGACAAGTACTTGTGAAATGTTCATTTCAATGTAAAGACTAACGCATTATTAGTTTGTAATAAATTAAGTACCTACATATTTCATGCTGACGCTGTTATATTATTACCGGTATTTACTTGTTAATATATCCCTGGTATTTTCTCTTAATCATCGCTATGGTGTCTTAATTTAGCGCTATATGGCAAGGAAATGGAAGTGTTCCTTATTTGCCATCCGGAAATCTGGCAACCCTATTTCGGTCATATAGCGAGGAGAACACTCCCTCCAGACGTCCAGGTTCCATCCTTCCTGAAAACCAAGTATGGTTGCGGAACCACGTTTCACAGACACTTACGAATGACGGTTTAATACTGGCCAGTGATGCTCGTATCTCCTGCTGTCTCCTATAACCCATTATACTATGTGCTTTAAATGAGAGAATGGTAATGTTTCGGGAGCCCTATACACTAGTAACCGAGTCATTACTATTTACAGAGTTATTTACAAAATTTCTTTTCTTTTGCACTTCGAAGAACGAGTCCGTTGTACCGGGAGACGACACTCCCAGCACTGTCAAGACGACAAGCCATGTTTAATTTTATGGTAATCAGATAGAGAGATTTTGGTGCAGGTCTTATGCATGAACATTTCACACGACACACACTTCACGTACAGCTGATCGATGCGGCCCTTAGAACAACAAATATGACATTCTATGTTACATTTCTGTCTGGAGGTCCTGGATTTGCGGTCACGTACACATTTTCACTGGGACATCATGTTAAGCATGATATTTTACAATTTTTCACAGTTAGCAAATGCTCTTGGAGTATCGAACTGCTAGGACACTCACTTAACACCCCATCAATAAACATCACTTTGTTACTTCCACACGTGACGCATTTAACCGCTATAAACAACAAGAACATATGGACCACTTGGAACACATGTCGACCTGCCACAAACTTGTCTGAGAGAGAAAATGTTCATGCTAATATTTTAAAACTGATTTTTTTACAGTTCCAATCACTAAGTACTCCATTCTCATTAATTAATTAATTTTTAATTAATTTATTTATTATGCCTTTGTAGGAGGTGAAGTTACGGCTCTTGGCCCCCTCTTATACTTAACCACTGAAGCGATACATCAATGGGAGCAGAACTTAAGAGTACGTAATATATAGTAAATAATATACACAATAACACATTACACTTTTCTAACTTGTAGTCATTCACTCATCCAAGTCATAAAAATTAGTCAGCTGCATTCAGCAGGAGTCTTGGCAAGCAGTCTTAAATTTAAGTAATGAGATGGTATCTCTGACGATGAGAGGCAGGGAATTCCAAAGTCTAGTACCAGTCACAACCAAAGAATCGGTGAACAGGAATAGAAAGGGAGGAACCAGATAGGGTATTACAGCTATTAAAGGACGACAAGTTCTTAAGCTGGGATGAAATGTATAGTGGTCTGCCTTCAGTAAGCAGTCGGTATATCTGTATCAGTATGTGATGCGTTCGTCCTTTATCAGGTTTCAGCCATGAAACAACGTTGTGATATTATGGGGTGACAAGTATCATTGTTGTGTGAAATCAGTTAGTGTAACCTCTTTGATTCTTGTTACTCCTGAGATTTGTTTTCGAGAGCTTTGAAATAAGCAAAGAGACACACTTCAAGTTTTTGTTTGGGATCCTTTTTGTTGTTCGCAAGATGGCTTCCATGTATATATGTGTATTAAAATAAATGTGTTCGATTATTGTGGAATTGTACCCGTGTTTTATCGTTTTCGAAGTGCATTCCCAACATTTGGCGACCGTGACAGGACGTTAGATAGTTATATAATCATATAAACAGTTTCATACGTAGTATTTCAAGCATGGAAGTGAATATAGCTGTGACAAATAAATCAAGAGCGGTATTACGGCGATCAATAACCAAGATCTACAATGAGCTCGACGCGTTACTACAGATGCCGGAGAAAGATACGGAAAGTATTAGTGCACATATGGATCTATTAGAAACGAAATTTCATGAATTAACAGGTATGGATAATCTTATCTTCACTAATATGATTGAGAACATGGAGGTTAGGGATGACGAGTTAGACAAAGAAATCAGTATGGCTGACGAGTATAAGTTCAAATTTTATAAGGTTAAGACTGTTGTTACGAAATTATTAAATGAAGACCGGAACTCAGAAGCTACTGCAGTATCAGTTAATTCTAACTCGTCACTCCAAGTTAAGCGTTCATACAAACTGCCTTTGTTGGAAATGAAAAAGTTCGGAGGTGAACTAAAAGATTGGCTTCCTTTCTGGTCACAATTTAAGAAAATTGATGAGGACCCTCTTTTAGACCCTAGTGATAAATTCCAGTACCTCATACAGGCCACCACTTCTGGATCCAGAGCAAGAGATTTAGTTGAGAGCTTTCCTGCTACCGGAGAAAATTATTGTAAAGCAATATCAAGTCTCAAAGCACGCTATGGGAAGGGTGATTTGCTGGTAGAAGTGTACATTAGGGAGTTGTTAAGTTTAATCTTACAGAATGCTGTGAGCCCTAATAAGGTGTGTTTATCATCCCTCTATGATAAGCTTCAGAGCCACATAGGAGCCTTAGGAACCTTAGGTGTCACAACGGACAAGTGTAATTCCATGCTTTTACCACTAGTAGAGTCATGTTTGCCTGAGGACATTCTAAGAACTTGGGAGAGAACTTCTTCAATCACGCTCATTGGCCAGTCTTCTTCAAATTCAGCTGTTGAACCAGGGGGCGCTAGTGTTGGTGACCAGAGTGTGAATTCCAAGAATCGTTTAGACAGTTTGATGCAATTTCTTAGATGTGAAGTAGAACAGGAACAGAAGATTACTTTGGCTATGTCAGGGTTTGGTGTTTTGTCTTCGGTAGCTGTCAAGGGAGGTCCAAAGAAGAAGGAAAAGAGCTTGAATTACACCACTAATCCGAATGAGAACATTCCCACAGCAGCAGGTCTCCTTACTGCATCTGGTAGAGAAACAGCAGGGTGTGTATTTTGTTCGTCTAATCACAAGTCTCAAGATTGTATTAAGGCCCAGAAGATGACTTTGCAAGGACGTCGTCTTGCACTTGAGACTAAAAGATGCTGTTTTTCTTGTCTCAAGGTCGGACATCCAGCGAAGAAATGTAGAAATAGGCCTAGGTGCATCATTTGTAGTCGAGGACACTTTGTGGTTATGTGTGATAAGTTGCTACAAACCCAGGTCGACTCAGCCGTAGAGAGACCGAACTCAACAGGAGACAAGATGGCTTCTAGTGCGCAAGTCCAGAAAGATGAGGCTTTAGCTAGTTTGTCGAACCATTGTGGTGTGCTGATGCAAACACTAGTTGTCAAGGTTCGGGGCCAAGGAGTTGAGCGGACTGTAAGAGCATTAATTGATTTAGCATCACAACGTTCCTACATTTTGAAGAGTACAGCCATGGAAATGGGATATCAAACTGGCAGACAGGAAAATATCTAACACTCGCTATTTGGAGGTACAACCACTGGAGTATACCATCATTGTGTGTACACTATTTATCTCTCTAGTCTGGATGGTAGCTACAACTGTCACTTTGAAGCATTAGACCAAACAAGAATTTGTGGTGCCATACCTTCAGTACATCAAGGTCCTTGGATTGAAGAACTAAGTAGCCAGGACATTGTTTTGAGTGACATCGAATCTTATGGACCAATAGAAATATTAATTGGAGCTGATGTTGCAGGCAAATTGTTTACAGGAGGCCACAAGATACTAAGTACTGGACTAGTGGCCATGGAAACTCGTTTGGGATGGATTTTAATGGGCAAAGTACCTTCAGAACATAGGAATGAGGAAAGTATGGCTATGGTGGTGACTGCTATGCTAACAAGAGAAGCCACCATCACAGATTTGTGTACTCTAGATACTTTAGGGATTAGTGATCCATCTGAGAAACGCAGCAGATCTGAGATTGAGTCTACTACACAGCAACATTTCCTTGATACAGTATCAGTCAATGAAGAAGAGCGGTTTGAAGTTCACCTCCCATGGGCTGAGAACCATCCTCCACTGCCTGATAATTACCAATTATCACTGAAGAGACTGATGTCTACTGTTAAGAAGAGATTGAAGACTGAAGGTTACTATGATGCTTATCAGGAAGTACTAGATGATTGGCTGAGGGAAGGGGTGATAGACGAAGTGCCTCCTCAGGAAATGGATGTTCATTGCCACTATTTGCCTCATCGTCACGTTGTGAAACCTGGATCAACAACGCCAGTGCGCCCCGTATTCGATGCCTCGTCTAAAGAACATAAACAGCCCAGCCTCAATCAATGTCTTGAGAAAGGCCCTAATTTAATTGAGAAAATACCTTCCGTGTTGGCTCGTTTCCGACTGAAGAAGGTGAGAGTTGTTGGAGACATAAGAAGAGCTTTTCTCCAGATCAGCATTCGCGAGAGAGACAGAAATTTTTTGAGATTCTTGTGGTTAGACAGAAATGGAAGTCTCAAGACAACAGACATTGTCGTGTTGTATTTGGAGTCTCTCCAAGTCCTTTTCTATTAGAATCATGCATCAAACTTCACCTTGAAAATACATTAGTACTGTGTGAGGAAGGGAAGTCACCATGGCCCAAGTCATTTGTGGAAATTCTTACCCACAGCTTCTATGTGCGTCGTACCCATGTGAGCAACACCGCGGGTCTGGGCGTTGCTTGTGAGTTGTACCACTATATGAGCGACAATTATGTTCTATATGTTTTATATTAACCCTTTGTTCAATGAATTTTCCAGTTTGGACGATGAAGAACAAGCTTAACAGTTTATTGATGTAGCTTCAGGTGTCATGAGGGAACGGCAATTTTGTCCTAGAGGGTGGGAGTTGACCGGAAGTAATGACGTTTCCGGACCTACCAATGTGTTAGGACTCCTATGGAACAAGTCCGACGATTCCCTAGCAATCAACATAGATAACCTTCTTTCGATTAGCTTCGAGAAAATAACAAAGAAAGTTATTTTGAGTGCTGTCCATAGAATTTTTGATCCGGTGGGTGTCACATGTAGTGTAGCATTAATACCAAAATTGTTGCTTCAACAGACTTGGAGGGAAGGTTTGACATGGGATGAAGAATTTAATGAAGAGATCAAAATGAAATTCTTGAGTTGGCTTGAAGAAGTTCCTCTTTTAGCTCAAGTCAAGATTCCTCGTTGGTTGTCTAACTGCAACAGCCCAGACGACTCCTGGACACTTCACATTTTTTCAGATGCCTGTCAGACATCATATGCAGCGACTGTATTCCTGCGTGTTGAGCAAGGGGGTGAAGTGAGTGTTCACTTGGTGGCTGCCAAGTCAAGAGTTGCACCAACTGGAAAATCAGGCAAGGGATTGACCATTCCCAGGTTAGAACTTTTAGCAGCTTCAATAGCAACGAGATTATATGCATCGATTGTAAAGGATTATTGTATTTCCGATATTAAGGCAATTTTTTGGACAGATGCTTCAACTGTTCTCGCTTGGATTCAGCGAAGTGAAGCGTGGGATGCTTTTGTCATGAACCGGATTAAAGAGATACGAGAACTGTCAGTTGGTTGCGAATGGCGACATGTTCCTGGAAAAGAAAACCCATCAGATCTTCCATCACGTGGATGTTCTGTGAAGAAGTTGATACAATGCCGTTGGTGGGAAGGCCCTGATTGGTTGAGAGAAAATCCAGACTGCTGGCCACAAGCTGACTTTTCTTATAAGGAGGAAGAGATAAAGTCGGAGAGAAGGAAGAATGTCGTTTCATTGATATCAAGTAATTCAGAAGACATCAGTAAAGAATGGTATTACCGACACTTTTCTCAGTACAAGAAAATTGTAAGGATGGTAGGCTGGATGTTGCGCTTTCTGACCAACTGTCGCATCAGCAAAGCTCAACGCATACATCGTGACCTGACAAGTGAGGAATTTGTCACAGCAGAAAGGAAGATTTTACGGTGGGTGCAGGAGGAAGTGTTCATAGATATTTTCAATTCCAAACTAAAGAGCTTACTTCCGTTTGTTGACGGACAGGGATTGATTCGTTTGATGACCAAGATATCAAACCGGGATGATGTCAGGGACTTTTGTCATCCCATTGTGCTCCCAAAGGCTGATCACCCAGTCGTTCAGCGACTGATTATGGACGCCCATCTTAGCAACTGTCATGCTGGTACGCAGATGCTTTTGTCAATTATGAGGCAACAGTATTGGATTCTAGGAGGTAGACAAACAATTAGAGATGTTATTAACTCCTGCATGATTTGTAAACGTCATAGTTCAAAGAAGTTGGCAGCTCATCCTTCACCTTTACCTGAGAGTAGAGTGCGTGACGCAAGAATTTTTGAAGTTACTGGAGTTGATTTTGCTGGTCCTCTCTACATCAAAGCCGATGATGGAACCTCGAAGAAGGCATGGGTGTGCTTATTCACTTGCGGAGTTTACCGTGCAGTTCGATTGGAACTGGTGTCTTCATTATCAATAGATAGCTTTCTACAAGCTTTCAGACGTTTCTGCAGCAAACAAGGAAGACCTGTCATTGTCTACAGTGACCAGGGAACAAATTTTGTTGGGTTTAAGAACTCCTGTCACAAACTGGACTGGAATGCAATCTCACAATACAGTTCAGCGCGGAAGATAGATTGGCGTTTTAATCCTCCAGCTTCGCCATGGTGGGGAGGTTGATGGGAACGACTAGTAGGAATGCTCAAAACTCTTCTCCGTCGAGTGCTTGGTCGATCATCTGTCAACTATGAAGAGATGCAGACAATCCTCTGTGACTGCGAAACCGTCATAAATTCTCGGCCATTAACCTATTTGTCTGACAACCCATCAGATCTGGCTGCTCTAACTCCGAACATGTTTCTACACGACATAGAAGAAGTAGGAGTACCTAAGTATGACCTTTTCGAAGCAACTGATCTTCGGAAAAGACTGCAGTATCGCCTTCAGTTGAAAAAGAATCTTAGAGAAAGATTTCGTACTGAGTATTTAGGTCAGTTGAAGTTATTCGCCAGCAAGGATAAGCCACATGATCTCCAACTGGGAGAAATTGTTTTGGTTGGCAATGATGACACTAGAAGAATGGATTGGACATTGGGACGAGTTGTCGAGCTTGTTAAGGGAAAGGATGGCAATGTTAGAGTAGTTCGTGTCGTCACTGCTTCAGGCGAGCTTATAAGGCCAGTTCAAAGAATATACCCACTAGAACTCGAGTTTCAACCACCTGAGGATACCCAGGAAATCCGAAACCACCTAAGGAAAGACTTTGTTATAAGTGAGGAAAATATAAAGGATAATCACGAGGCCAGAGCATGTGACTCTTCTACTCCTCCTGAAGATGGTCCTCAAGTTTCAAAGCAGACAGTGAAAATAACTCGTCTAGGACGATTGATTCACAAGCCAGAAAAGTTAAATTTGTGATATGTGCCAATTAACATATTTATTTGTGTTTATATTATTGAATTTTATCATTTTGTAATTGTTTCAGGACTATTTTATGAAAGTGGCAATTTGTGCATAAAGGGTGTAAGTCAATTCATGTTAACATTCATTTGACTTAGGTGGGAGGATGTTGTGTGAAATCAGTTAGTGTAACCTCTTTGATTCTTGTTACTCCTGATATTTGTTTTCGAGAGCTTTGAAATAAGCAAAGAGGCACACTTCAAGTTTTAGTTTGGGATCCTTTTTGTTGTTCGCAAGATGGCTTCCATGTATATATGTGTATTAAAATAAATGTGTTCGATTATTGTGGAATTGTACCCGTGTTTTATCGTTTTCGAAGTGCATTCCCAACAATCATAACTCAGATTGTAAATAAATCTAAGGCAACAATGAAGCGCTTGCTGAAGTTTCAAAGTCTGCTTCTTTGTTATATCAATCAACAATCACAGGACTCCGGCCCTTGGCCGAACCTAAAATTGTATAGAAAAGCCTGCTGCTCCACCTCCGTGCACGTATATGAATATTTATGCTCGCAAAATATCGAACACGCACTCTTCCTTCCTTCTTATCAGCTGTCCGCGTTAGTATTTCTTCACTGCTAGAATCAATTACCGTCCGGAGACACAAATCCTCACTACTTACGCACTGTAATAATTGTAAAGGTTATTGTTGACGAAAATTTAAATCTGGCATCTTGCGAGTACGGGCAGAAGGGGAAGGGGGAAGAGGTCTAGGACGTGAGCGGGAGGGGACAGGGGAAGCACGGTGGAATACGCATGCTATAGGCTTCGTGCGTATAGCAATGTGCTGCTGTGGGTGGACATGATGAGAACTACTTAGGGGCACCTTCATCAACAGCTAACCGTAAGAAGCTGGAATATGTGTGATGTTTACATACATATATTCAATCATTTTACAGCGGCCCTCCATCGCTGAATCCCTTTCTATGTTTTTGCCTAAAGCCATTATTAGAATCTACGACCACATTCCCTATGTGTTGATCCGGTCATGTTTGTGATATAGATAGCCGCCGTGATGGAATACACTGGCGTGAAGAGTAGAACCTTGTATCCCTGTACATTCTCTATCCCATGTTTTGTTTTGTTTTTGATACAGTATATGATAGCTACGTATGTTTTCTCAACTAATTTCTTATCTTCCCCCCTTTTACAATTATTATATCATCCTTCATAGTTTTGGCTTTACTCGATAAAACGACTATTGGCTGGGTATAACGCAAAAGCGTTAACCAATAAATAAATTAAAAAGGAGAATCAGAAGAAGAAGAAGAATCATTTTACAATGCTGTCTTCAGATGAATATTTTTAATGCCATAATGTTCGGGCAGAACTATGTGCTTGTTGTTGGCTGCATTAATAGATACTGTGAAATAAAAAGGTTTTCTTTACGATGTCATGAAATGTATTTGAAAAGATGATGGATCATAGCCGTAAATCGCAAGAAGTAATTCGGGATTTATACATTTTAATTAATACAAAATAACTCTTTACAACGTGTATTTTAACCATTTTACAAATAGGTTAACAATTAGAAACAAATTATTATAGCAATATTATATTTGCAAAGCAAGCTGCAGTAGGCCATCATTTTAGAGCACACATCATATTACATACACAGTGTATTGTTTTTCCACAGTCTCAATTATAGCTAGTAGAATAGTAATAATAATAATAATAATAATAATAATAATAATAATAATAAGTATTGTTTTTCCACAGTCTCAATTATAGCTAGTAGAATAGTAATAATAATAATAATAATAATAATAATAATAATAATAATAATAATAATACCACCGGTAATAATAATAATAATAATAATAATAATAATAATATCACCGGTAATAACAATAATAATAATAATAATAATAATAATAATAATAATATCACCGGTAATAACAATAATAATAATAATAATAATAATAATAATAATAAATAGTCCTATACCGTACTGTACTATAGACCAAATTGTGAAACTTTATACTCCGTTGCAACCTAACGAAATGGATTTTTAAAAGCAGTAGACAAATAAAATTACACAAATAGGCCTTCATTGCGCAATATCAATAGCTCACAGAAATACCGTACCTTACATCCGTAAATTCATGTCCTCGTCTCGAGGTGGTGCATCTCTTTCCAAGCACACCCCTAATGGCAATGAGCTGCATGCACCGTTTTAACCACATACTAACCCTCATGCCAATCTTAAGTTTCTGGCAGTGTCAGGATTCAATCCCCGGCCCCCGAGGAAGGCAGCTAGTAGCATCAACCGTTCTACTGTATTACAGATGTAGACTTGATCATATTATAAATACAGACACACAATATAAATAATAACTTATTGGCAACTTTAAGTGATTCTGAACTTTTCTTCTCATGCATAATTTTTGATCATGTACATGCGGTTTCAATATCAGGAATGTCAATAGGCCCAACATCAAGCCTGAGCCTTTTTTTTTTTTTTCAGAAAAAGCGCCTCTACTCTCTTCCCCCTGTTGTAGTTCTCTTTCCCTACGTCTGAGATGCGAGGTCGAGACCATTCACACGGTCGATCAGTACGCGAGGTGACATGTTCTGAGCAAACTGCATAAATAACAGCCGAAATATGCTTACATTTCATGGAAACAATTATTCGCCTTCATGAAATAATAACGATTGTTACCAAGGCCTTACTTAGAAAACATGTTTACTTTTAAAATTAATTAAAATTTAAATAAAAAATGAATCGCCTCCCTAGCAGCATTAACCTACGCTAACATGATATCCTACTAGAAATAGACCAAGAAATAGACCACTACTAATACATAAATTACTACGTTGCCTCTATCGTGAAATGATAGGGTGTCTAGTGAACCAATGTTTCTTTGTGATCACATTTGCAGTTATTTGCAGTTGCTATTTTCTGCTAACTGTTTTTCTTGTAAACATATTACATGGCCACTTTCTGCAAGTTTGGAGTAACGTGGCCAATTGTTGATGCATAAAACACTCTGAAATCCCACTGTTATCATTTAACTGGCCATGGCAGCACGCGGTGAGACGACAGCGGATATGTGCGCGGTGAAACGCATTAGCTTACAATATTCGCAACTCGCAGCGCAGCGCATTTCTTCCATCAGCGCACGGAGCCTATACTATATCTTTGCATCAGGGAGAGAACTTCCAGTTCACCTATGATTATTGAACCATTCGTAAGTTACAACTGTAATGTTCTTGTAAAATGGATAGAAAATATCCTAGTAGTGCCAAAAAACGTAAGTTCTGTTTTGTATGTCGATTTGATAGTGATGATGAGACTAATGTAAAGTATGTTTTGGCATTATGAAATATTAACATGAAAAATAGAGAAAAATTGTAGTCTATTTCGACACTTACCTATTCATCAATTTAAGTGGAAGTACTTCCATAACGACTTCAGTATGCTAGTCTTACGTGATGTTACGAAGAAGGGGCCCCACATTTTTAAATAGCCCGGGGCCCCGAACCACCTTAATCCGGCACTGAATACTCAATCAATACTGATCTGCATTTAGGGCAATCGCCCAGGTGGCAGATTCCCTATCTGTTGTTTTCCTAGCCTTTTCTTAAATGATTTCAAAGAAATTGTAAATTTATTGAACATCTCCCTTGGTAAGTTATTCCAATCCCTAACTCCCCTTCCTATAAATGAATATTTTCCCCAATTTGTCCTCTTGAATTCCAACTTTATCTTCATATTGTGATCTTTCCTACTTTTACAGCAGTCGAGGATGGGAAGCACTAGTGATTGTATGAGTTTGACTCTCACATTACATGACAAAATATTGCTGTTTCTTTTAAGAGAATTAAGTATCGAAAATATTTTTTACAAACACTGTTAACATGTTCTGACCAATTTAAAGTTTTGTTCATTATCACTCCAAGATTTCTCACAGTTTGGCTGAATGGAATAACTCTGCCATTCAGTATGACTGAATGAATAGCTTCCTTTCGTAGTGCGGTCAGTAATTTTTGAGAGCCAAGGGAATTTTTCACAAGGAGTAAGTATTAAGTCGCTGAAGGCCAGTAGGCCTTTTTATGTCTGTTATGGCTTGAGACAAATCAGACGTCTTACAGTGACAGTGTATTTGTAAGTTGCCACATAAAGATGGTAGCCAAAATTCTTTAAATTAGATTATATGTAGTTTATGTACAGAATAAAGAGCAAAGAGCCAAAAACGCTGCCCTGTGGGGTGCCTACCTTCCTAGTTAACCAGCGAGGGGTTTTATCGAGGGTTATAAAACGTTGAACACGATTTTTGAGATACGATGAAAAGAAATTAATAGTTCGTTGATTGAAGAAGTAAGATTTCATCTTGTTTAATAGAGCCTGGATGTTTTTATTGTCAAACACGCTACCGGTAGTCTACTGAATTCGAGGAAAGTAAGTACTGTTACTGATCTTTGGTCCATTGCGTGCCATATGTCCTCCGTCACTTTGAGCACGGCTGTTGCAGTGCTGTGTCCCTGGTTGAAGCCAGATTGCAATGGGTCTAAGAGAGAATAGTCGTTTAAGTATTCCAACACCTGCTCATGAACCACACACTCAAGCGCTTTAGAAATTGCAGGTAGAAGGGAAATTAGTCTCTAGTCAGACTGTTGGGAGGGGTCGAATTTCTTAGGCACAGGGATAACATTGGCTTGTTTCCACAGTGAAGGAAACATTCCGTTGGTAAGGCAGTAGTTAAAAATGTGGGTAGGCTAATGATTGGTGAAACAGCACCAATAAAGTTGTCATCTGGTTTTTTATTTCATAGAATATAATACTATTTTAGCTTTATTAGTGGTAATGGGGTGAAATGTAAAATGTTGCTGGTCAGTTAAATGGTTAATTACAGAGATGGGCATGAATTTGGGGAATTTAATACATTAGGTGATATTCTTTCTTCAGTAAAAAAAAATATCATTTAACTTATCGAGTGGTGTGTCTGGCACATGAGGTTGTTGCTGAGGGTTTCCTATGCCTAAGGAACAAAGCATGTTCTAAGCACTGTTAGAATTCATATTTGCAGTCATATATGTAGGTACGTAAATTTTTTGTTTCTAACGAGCTGTTTGATTTGATTTCTAAGGACACAGTGGTTTTTTGAAGTCACTTTGGTCACGAGTTCGTTTAAAGCGTCAAAGGAAGTACATCACAGTGGGCCATCATGTTTTTTATTTCACTATTTAGCCAAGGACAAGGCGAGTAACTTTTATCCGTCACTTAGGGACGTGCTTATTGTACAGAGTGATTACAAGGAGATAAATTTGTCTACTTTTTCATCTATATTGTCCAATAGGAGTACGTCCTTAACAATCTCCAGTTCCCTTATACAACCCGTGATCTGGCGCGCAGCTGAGAGCTTGCATTCGGCAGATAGTGGGTTCGAACCCCACTGTCAGCAGCCCTGAAAATGGTTTTTCGTGATTTTGCCATTTTCACACCAAGCAAATACTGGAGCTGTACCTTAATTAAGGCCACGGCTGCCTCCCTCCCTCTCCCAGCCCTTTCCTATCCCATCGTCACCATAAGACCTATCTGTGTCAGTGCGACGTAAAGCGAATTTAAAAAAGGAGTATGTCATTCCAGGGTAGATTGTAAGCATCATGTCTTAACTCATCCATATCAATGCCTTTTGTATTTCTGGAAATAATATGCTTAGGTTTATATTTTGGTATTCAGAGGGAGTAGAGTGGGTGGATTAGGTCATGAACGGAGATTGTTCGAACTGGAATCTGGCCATGAGTTATAACTTGTCTGAGTTATTTGTCACAATGTGGTCAATGAGCATGTATGCTGTGCAGTTATCTGTATAAGTGTGACTCGTAGGCTCTATATGGAGGATGGTCATATCACAGGAAGAAAACATGTCAACAATATAATAACAAGAAGAAGTGCTTCGCATTATTAATACAACATAGACACTTTTAACTTCTGTTCAAAATGTCAATTTTAATTATGTTTTTTAACAACAGTTCAGATACCACCTCTTAATATCATCTAATAAAATAATTACTATACGAAGAATGGAATGCTTAATGATTGGAACTGTAACGAACTGGTTTTAAGGTATTAGCTTGAAATATTTTCCTCTCAGAAGAAGATCAAGAAATGTGTTTTAGACTGCAACTAGAAGTGTTGGCATCTTAATGAAGATAATTTATTTTAATGTAAACGTAGGTTTAGACATTATAATGTGTTGTAGATTTATCCTCTCCTTAGGGATTTCGAGATTTTAGTGGTTTTCCATTGTTTCCCATTTTCATACCAGGCAAATGCTGGGACTGTACCTTAGGCTAATTAAAGCCACGGTCGCTTTCTTCCCATCCTAGGTCTTTCGTATTCCATCGTCGCTATAACACCTATCTGTGTCGGTGCGATATTATTAGCCACTGACGAAAAGAAGAGATCTGTTCTCGAAACATGTATGATGCTAGATTGTAGTCAAAAGTAAACTATTGTACGGTATATTAATTGTATTAACAAGCTGACCACACGCTAATCTTATTTCACAGGTTTGATGAATAACATTTGTATATTACCTGCAGGCTAGCTGGCGTTGCTTTATTGAGGATGTACATTAATCATTAGTTCTTACCTATAGACATTACACCTCTTTTAGAAATTTTGCTCAATATTACACCAACCCACTGCACAATGTTCAAAAATATAGCCTCTACTTAAATGTTAGCAACATTCTCCTAACTCACGATTGAACTATTCAGCCGCTGCCTATGAATATCTCGTAGGCAACGGTTCAGCAAAGGATAACAGCAGGGCTGCCAAACACTTCTTTAAAAAATTAGAAATAAAACAATAACTGAATGCTACATAAGTTTCATATATTTTTTAACACAATGTAAAACATATCGTTCTCAAAATATTTAAATAACACCACAAGATGTTTATAAACAAATATACAAAATATAAAAAAACAATAAAATAACAAATAACAACAATTATCATAACATCAACTTCACACCAACTCAGCGTAAGTAGATCCTTGAAATGACATCATTTATAGCACGGTATATTCATTGTATTAACACCCTAATCTTATTTCACAGGTTTGATGAATAACATTGGTATATTACCTGCAGGCTAGGTGGTGTTGCATTATTGAGGATGTACCTTCATCATTAGTCTATATATATAAAACTAGCAAGATACCCGTGCTTCGCTACGGTGTTATAATGAAATTTATAATTGAATGCTTAAGGTTTTATATATAATCCGCTGAAATTCGCGATTTAACTCGTTTCCCGAGAGAATCCGCTAAAATTCGTAATCTGGCTCGTTTTCTGAGAGATTACGGAAAAGTTCCTCCCATTTTTCAATTTTTCTTTCCAGCAATCGATTTCGTACTTCCCGGGCTAGGTCCAGGTATTCCACCCGGTCAGTTGGGTCCTTAAAACTTTGCCATCTTTTCCTATAAGCATTTTTAATATTGATCAAATCCTTGAGGATATCCGGCGTGGTGTCGTCTTGGGTGCCCAGGCGGTACTCAACCCGCGGCCGGACTGTAATCGTAGTCATTATCCGGCCAGGAACCGTTTTCAGCGCGGTCCGAACATTTTGACGACGGTCCAGAACATTATTTTCGTTATTAGGATGGGTGATATTAGTTGAATTTAGGTTATCATTATTATTATTATTATTATTGTTGTTGTTGTTACTGATGGTCTGGAACCCACAGCAAGATGAAGGACCGCTACTTGCCGGTAAATTACATCCTCTGCAATTGTCATTGCTGACAATGTAACCAGCACCATCGTCGCGCGTAGGCAAGTGCGCGAGATTTCTAGCGACACGAATGATATACTTCCGTGAATTATTGACCTTATTATAGAGGTGAACAATTGCACGGTCAATATCATTCATATCGTTTATTTGAAATGTGTTTAAATGTTTATTTATAAGCCAGGAGAATCTACTGTAATCTAACTTTATGTACTCCACAGGAAAATATGGTTCTTGAAAACGAAACCAGGAAAGATAAAAAATGATCAGTTTATGATCATAATAAGGACATTATGAACAGTAAAATCAAGTGGTCTCATCTCCTTTTACACCCCACTGCCATTAAGTTGATTTACCCCCCCCCCCCCAACCAAAAAAGAAGGCGTGTTTCCTTATGTTTAAATGAGGTTCGAAATACCAATGTTCACGTCTGTTACCTTCAGTTCTGACATAGAAGTATCCCCATAAAAAGAATTCACTTTTTCACTTCTTTTCTCAATCCCCCCCCCCCCTAAGTGAATTTCCCGTTAAAAATACTTGTCTCTTTAATAGGAAAGGATCTTCTATATACCAATTATCACGACTTTAACATCTTCAGTTTTTGATATACGTGTCCACATAAAAGGAATTCAACTCATTTTCACCCCCGCCCCCAAAACGCTTTTCTCTTTGTTTTTAAAGGAGATCCAAATATCAGTTTTTACGTCTGTAACAGCTTTAGTTTTTATTAGATGTAAGTATCCTCACACAATTAATTCAATTAATTTTTCAGCTCCCCCCCCCCCCTTCATTGGATTTTCCGAGAATACGTGTTTGTTTAATTTTAAAGCAGATTCCAAATAATTTTCACATCTGCAAAATCTTTCGTTTTTGAGATAATAGTATCCTCATACAAATAATTCAACTAATTTTTCAATTTTATCCTCCCTTTAGGAGGTACTCCGAAAACAAAAAATACGTATTCCTTTATTTTTAAAGGAAATTCCAAATACCAAAATTTCACGCCTGTAACATATTCAGCTTTTGAAATATCAGTATCCTAATTAAAAGAATTCAACCACATTTTCAGTCACTTTTACCCCTCAACCCAAGTGGTTTTTTAGAAAAGAAAAATACATTTCTCTATACTTTCAATAGAGATAAAAGATACTGTTTCTCACTTCGGTAACATGTTAAGTTTTTGAAATATACTGTAGAAATGCTCATTTAAAATTTCTTCCCCTTGTTAGTTCCCCTTAAGTGGAGTTTCCAAAAACAAATCACCTATATTTCTTTACTTTTACAGAAGATTCCAAATACCAATTTTACGTCTGTAACATTTCACGTTTCTGAGATATACTGTAGATATAGTATTTCTAAAAATTCACCCCAATTTGTCACTCCTGTTTAACCCCCATTAATTAGATTTTCCAAAAACAAAAAATACGTGTTTCTTCATTTTCAAAGGAGATCCCAAATATCAATTTTCAGGTCCGTAATATCTTCAGTTTCTGATATATAAGTATCCTCATTAAAGGCAATCAACCCTTTTCCACCCTTCCTATTGGGATTTTCCGAAAACAAAAAAATACGTGTTTCTTTATTTTTAAAGGTGATTATAAATACCAATTTTTGCATCTATAAACTTTAAATGTTTTGAGATATAGATACACTCATTTTAAAAATTCACCCCCCTTTCCACCCCCTCATTAAATGGATTTTCCAAAAACAAAAAATACATGTTTCTTTATTTTAAAGGAGATCCCAAACACCAATTTTCAGGTCTGTAATATCTTCAGTTTCCGAGATATAAGTATCCTCATTTCACCCCTCCTATTGGGATTTTCCGAAAACAAAAAATACCTGTTTCTTTATTTTTACTGAAGATTCTAAATACCAATTTTTACATCTGTAAACTTTCAAAGTTTTGAGATATAAACACACTCATTTTAAAAATTCACCTGCCCATTAATTAGATTTTCCAAAAACAAAAATACGTGTTTCTTTATTTTTAAAAGAGATCAAATGTCCCAATTTCCATGTCTGTAATATATTCAGTTTCTGGGATATATATACCGGTATTCTGATTAAAGGCATTCAGCCCCTTTTTCACCCTTTTTACTCCTCCTATTGGGATTTTCTGAAAACAAAAATACGTGTTTCCTTATTTTTAAAGAAGATTCCAAATACCGATTTTTCATCTGTACACTTTAAAAGTTTTGAGATATATAGGTATACATTCATTTTAAAAATTGGCCCCCCTTTTTAAACCCCCATTAATTGGATTTCCCAAAAACAAAAAATACGTGTTCCTTTATTTTTAAAGGAGATCCCAAACATCAAGTTTCAGGTCCTTAATATCTTCAGTTTCTGAGATATAGGTATCCTCATTAAAAGCATTCATCTCTTCTTCCACCCTTTTCCATCCTTCCTATCGGGATTTTCCAAAGACAAAAAAATACGTGTTTCTTTATTTTTAAAGGAGATTCTAAATATCTATTTTTACATCTATAAACTTTAAAAGTTTTGAGATATAGATACACTCATTTTAAAAATTTTAAAAATTCGCCCAGATTTATTGGATTTTCCAAAAACAAAAAAATACACGTTTCTTTATTTTTAAAGGAAATCCCAAACACCAATTTTCAGTTCTGTACTATCTTCGGTTTCTGAGATATAAGTACCCTTATTAAAGACATTCAACCCTTTTTTGCCCCTTTTTCCCCTTCCTATTGGGATTTTTCGAAAACAAAAAATATGTGTTTCTTTATTTTTAAAGAAGATTCTAAATACCAATTTTTACATCTGTAAACTTTTAAAGTTTTGAGATATAGATACACTCATTTTAAAATTTTACCCCCCTTTTCACCCCCTTAGCGACGGAATATCCAAAAATCCTCTCTTAGCGAGCACCTACATCTTAATATGAATGTATCTCCAAAATTTAATTTCTTTATGTCCTGTAGTTTTGGCTCGGCGATGATGAGTCAGTCAGTCAGGTCAGTCAGTCAGTCAGTCAGTCAGTCAGTCAGTCAGTCAGTCAGTCAGTCAGTCAGTCAGGACAAGTTATTTTATACATATAGATAAGAGTTTTGTCTGTACATTGCTCTGAATTTGAAAAGAATGGTATTTCTGTATTGGTCATGTCAACAGTAACAAGGAAATGCACTTTTTACTTTTCCGTAATTTTAGTCTGTCTGTCTGTATGTATGTACACGCATCACTAGAAAACGGCTGAAGAGAATCTAATGAAAATCAGTATGCAAAGTCGAGCAATAAGTCGCTACAAGCTAAGCCATAAATAATTTTATTCACGCTGATAGAAACGGTAGTTTAGGGGAAGGCCTAAAATTTAATTTTCAAATTTTATGTTATTAGTGGTCCTATCTTAATAAAACTTGGTATTCAAAGTCGGGGAATAAGTCGCTATAAATATGTTTTTCACGCTGAGTGAAATGGTAGTTTAGGGGAAGGCCTAACACTTAATTCTAAAATATTTACGTTATTAGTGGCCCTATCTCACTGAAAACTGGTATACAATGTCGGAGAATGAGCCACTACAATCTAGGCTATAAATAATTTTATTCACGCTGAATGAAATGGTAGTTTAGGGGAAGGCCTAAAATTTAATTGTTAAATGCCTATATTTTTGGTCCTATCGAAAAATACTGCATAACAAATGTTACAGATAATACAATTTCCGATCATTTATGTTTAATTTAGTTTTACTGTACCGACTACGATAAGAGTGGTATTTCAGAGTCGGAAGAAAACAAAATGTGAAGGCCTACAATATCGAAAGCACATAACATTGATCAACAATAACATTACATTGACCACTGTTTGTTGTGACGTTATTTGTCTCTTATGCTGCCTCTCAACTCCGACAGATGGGATTACTGCTGCGTACCGAGTATAATAACCTGACTAAAAATTGGCGGGAAATAGCTAGGGAGTTAGAAAACTTTCTTCTTTAGCATGCCATTCTTCTGGTTCATGCATTTTCTGATACAGCTGGTACGTAACACACCGGTTCTTCATAGTATTACAGTTATTCGATCCCTACTCAGATATGCTGTTTTGAATGAGCAGTGTGCACACTTAAGGCATAGGCTGACTTAGTAGTAGTATGGCCTGGTCTAGAATAACAATTTAGGCCTATTCCAGATTATAGCACCACAATTCGCTAAATAACTCAAAATTCAGCCCTGAAAAGAGCCGTTTCTTAAGAAAAGCTTCTTCCCCATCACTTTTATTAAATTCTACATTCATTTTATTCCAAATTATCAGTGAAGAGGGGGTTTCTCCTCTGGCTTGGAGGAAAAATTTGCCTCCAAGTCAGATAGATTTTTCCGCCGCCATTGTAGTGAATTGATATTTCCCGACTCATCGGGTACTCCTAGGAAACAGATTAGTAAAAGGGCATAGTTTTTGCCCTGAGAGTCTCCATTATTCGACCCTCTCCCCGCCGAAAAAGGATGAAGTGTGTTCACGAATCACGGTCTGTGGCTTGGTCATTCCAGTTCTGGAACTTTGGACTGTTAGATCGGCAGTGTGGTCCTGTTCGTTAAAAGTGAGAAAATGTGTGGTGTTTCATTTGATCGAGTATTATCAAAGCATTGCTTTTAATCGCGCCATTCCTACTGATGTCATTGTAATGTATGTTCCTTTCAGCTGGAAAAACCACTAAGACAGTGTTTCTGAGGATGTAAAAAGGCAGGTGGAAAGCGAGTGTCTACCATTATAATGAAAACTCCCCAACCTGATTGTGACTGATGGTATGCAAGCGGGTCTACCATTACAGTGAAAATTCCCTAACTCAGTCTTCATATGAGAAAAGATGTTTGGTGACTTCCCCGTCACGTTTCTAGGGTAACGTTAAGAGCTATGCAATTTAATACAATCTTGTTCACAACGTGTACACTAGAATTCCGTAGCGAAGCACGGGTACATCAGCTAGTTCTTACATATAGACATTACACCTCTTTACGCCTCCAAAATGGCGGCGGAAACGTGTAGGCCACACGGGAGTGTGTTTGTCCTTCTAAAATGAGTGGAAATAAGTGCGGTTTGAACAAAAAGCGTCTGAGAAACTGTGTACAGTGTAGAGCTTGTTCTAGATGGTATCATTTGGAATGCATTTCAGTAAATAATGATACCGGCGGTGTGAATGGTAACGCATGGATTTGTGAACATTGTGTGGACGATGTACGGTATCAGACGATATGTTGGATGCTACAGACAGCGAGTGTACAGCGTGTGACGAATTGCGATTGGATTGTGTAAATAAAGCAGCGATAATCAAGGCAATAGAAAAAGACTTAAACGCTGCACAAGTGGAAATCGTTCAACTGAAGGCAATGAACGACGATCTTACACAACAGGTTAGTGAACTTCGTAGGGAGACCGAATTTAGGCCTAGGTTAAGCAGAAACATTAAGCCTACGACTTTAGTTACAGTGGACTCACATCCAGTTAAACTTTCGAACAGATTCGTGGTCCTTAGTGAAACAAATACGGTACTGAACAATTCATTTTAGAGGAGAAGAAGTAGAAGAAGAATGCAACTGGGACGACGACGATGGCGACTTCGACAACGAAAGGATGGAAAACAACGCTACCAAAGGAGGCACCAACTGGAGCTAGGAATACAACCCAGATGAGCAACATCTTGCTGATCGGTGAGAGTCACGGACGGGAATGTAATGGAATTCTTCGTTCCAAATTAAGCCCAGGTAACGAAGTGCAAAGTATTATTAAACCGAATGCACCTTTAAGTAAAATTATGAAAAACATTGATAGTAAGACAGAAAACTTAGGAGAGAAAGATGTGCTAGCGATAATGTGGGGAACAAATGATGTAAGCCTAAATAAAAATGTAATTACTGAGGGACTGGGCCATGCCAAAAGTCATTTGCTAAAATTAACACACAAAATCACTGTAATTTTGCATGCTATACCACACAGACATGATATGCCTAATTTAAATCCTGTTATTGAGAGAGCTACCGTAACAAACATATGATAGGATTAGTTAATGCATCTGAAATTGTAAACAGGGAAATAGCAATTAATTTTGAAAGTGAGAGGTTATCTAGGGATTAGGGTACTGTACTTTACAATGCATGGTCTTCACATGAATAGGCACAGGAAAAATCAGGTAGGTATGTGACAGGTTAGCAAAGTTGATTGAGAATTTGAATATGCTGCTGAGAATTAGAGAGGATAATAATCAGAAAGGGGGAAAACCAACGTTGCTAGATCGATGGGTGAACAAATTTAGAGATAACCCCATAAGTAACACTGCTTTAGGAAAAAGGTAAAAACATACAAGGATGTAGGTAAATATTTATCAATTAGCAACTCAAGGAAATGCATCATAGAACCCCTGCCCATAAGTAAAAGAACAGTAAAGGAACATAGTTTAAATTCTTTTGATGATCATTTGGATAATAAAGGAAATTCCAGTATGGCAGAGGATCAACAGGATGTTGATCATAGTAGATTATTGAAAAGGGAGGAAGGGGGTCTGAGATTTTTCCTGGTAAACTGTCAAAGTGTAGTAAATAAGCAATTAAAATTCGGTACATCGATGGAATCTTATGAGATTGATGTGGTGATGGGAGTGGAATCATGGATGAGAGAATGGGTGGGTAATAGAAAAATATTTCCAGAAGAGTATACAGTCTATCGCAGAGACCGAGAGATTAAATGGGAGGAGGGGTGTTTATTCTGGTGAAGGAAACTTATTGCTCACATGAATGGTTTACCGATGAAAGGGATGAAATATTAGGGATAAAATTAGTTTGTGATAATATGGAACAGGTGGGAATTATAGGAACATATAAGCCTAGAAGAGAGGAAAGACACATGGAAATATTTGTGAAATTAATAGATTATACTCATAAAAACAATAATAATGATGTGGTAATAATTGGGGAAGATCTAAACTGGCCATAAGTTGAATGGAATGGAGTTGCAAGTGAAGCCCATGAACAGAAACTGGCAAATAAATTTAACCTGGGAGGGTGGATTTACACAAGTAGTACAAGCACCAACTCGTCTCAATAATTTACTAGATGTATTCTTGGTTAAACAATGGGAAATTTTTGATAATACTAAGGTAATCGAAGGGATAGGTGACCATAAGGCTGTAGTGATGGATATAGGACTAGTGCCAAAAAAGCTTAATAAGAGGGTCACACAAGATAAGAAATTGTACAGAAAAACAAAAGTTGAAGAATTAGGGACTTACCTTAAATCACAATTCAGTTGTTGGATAACTGAAGGGAGTAATGTGGATACACTTTGGGCAAATTTTGAAGGAATTATTTGGGAAGGAGAGAAGACATTTGTACCTGATAAGAAGGGTACAATGACCTCAGACCATGTTTATTACATGAAGGAAATAAGGAAATTAAAAAGAAATTGTAGAATTGTAAACAGGAAAATCAGAGAGGGTAGGGAGAATAGAGAAACTAGAAAACAGCTAATAAGGGAACTTAATAGAATGAAGAAGGAAGCAAAAGAGAATTACATGAATGGCATACTTCATGAGGGTAATGACCATAAAGGGAAATGGAAAAAGGCATATTCATATATTAGGAATCAAAAGGGAAAAGGAATCCAAATTCCCATAATGGTGGGAGAAGGGGGCGAACACTTTTTAACAGATGTTGAGAAAGCAAATCTCCTTAGTAGGGAGTTCATAGATTCAGTAGAAGATTGTCAGGAGTTGTAAACTGAAACAGAAGATGGAGAGGAGACACATAAGGACACAAGAAGCTTCTCATTCACAAATGAGGATATTTTCAGAGAAATCCAACTGCTTCAGCAACGACAGCAGCAAGGATTGATCAAATTACTGGGGAGGTATTAAAGATAATGGGGTGGTACCTAGGGGCTTATTTAAAATTTCTCTTTGACCAGGCCTATAGCATAAATACCGTATTTACGCGAATAATCCCTGCCACCGAATAATCCCCGCACCCTAACTTTAGGAAGGCTGATTTTGAAAAAAATGCCAACATTGACGCAAATAAAACCCGCAGCCCAAGTTTGTGCCTCAATTTTTTTTAAAAAAATATGCGGGTATTATTCGCGTAAATACAGTAATAGTGTAATACCAAGGGAATGGAAGGAATCTGTAATAATACCAATTTATAAAGGAAAGCCTGACCAGTACAGTTTGTAAAATACTCTAGAGTTTAATAGGAAAATATATTAGAGGGGTATGTGAAGATAAAAATTGGTTCATGAGGAACCAGTATGGATTTAGAAAGAAATTTTCTTGTAAGGCACAACTGGTGGGATTTCATCAGGACATATCAGACCAGTTGGATTGTGTAGCCACAAATATTTCCAAGGCATTTGACAGAGTGGAACATGGAATATTATTAAAGAAACTGGAGGGAATAGGATTGGACATAAGGGTTATATTTTGAATAAGAACATTTCTTAATTCAAGGGTTCATAAAGTCAAAGTAGGAAATCATGTATCACAGGAAGAGAAAGTTTGGAAGGGAATTCCACAGGGTAGTAAAATCGGCCCATTATTATTCTTAATATATGCAAATTATTTAGAGAACACTATAACATCAAAAATAAGATTATATGCAGATGACATAATTGTTTATAGGGAAATAAATAGCATAGAGGATTGTACAGAATTACAAAGGGACCTTAATAGTTTCCAACAATGGGTTGAAGAGACTAATATGAAGATTAATGAAGGCAAATCAATTGTCACAACATTTTAAAAAAGGAGCTTAAGAACTGAATTTAAATATACTTTGGATGAGGTAATTGTCCCAAAAGATGGTAAGTGCAAATACTTAGGTGTGAGATTTTAAAGTAATTTGCACTAGAAGGGTCATGTTGATGACATTGTTGGGAAAGCATACAGATCATTACATGTCATAATGAGGCTACTTAAAGGATGCAACAAAGAATTAAAAGAGAAAGTTATTGGAATATGCAAAACAGTGTTTGGGATCCTTGCCAGGAATATGTGCAGAGGAAAGCAGCAAGATTTGTAACAGGGGATTTCAGAAGAAAAAGTAGTGCAACAGAAATGTTAAAGAAACTTGTGTGGGAAGCTTTAAGTAAGAGAAGGGAGATAACGAGATTTACAGGATTATATAGAGCCTATACAGGAGAGGAAGGTTGGGGGAGAAATCCGTGAGAGGCTCAGTTGGAAAATAATTATATCGGCAGGGCTGATCACAAGTATGAAATTAGACAGAATTTTAGCAGAAATGCTTGGGGTAAATTTTTATTCATTGGGAAGGGCGTGAAATGAGTGGAAGAGTTTACCTGGGGAAGTGTTTGATCCTTTTCCAAAATATGTACAGATATTCAAGAAAAGAATAAACAGCAACAGAGAAAAGAAATGTTACACGGCATTCGACCTGTGTACTTTATTGTAATAAAGAAATTTTGTGAATAAATTAAATTTCATCCCCTTGTCTGTGGAGACTGGACAGCAGAAGTAGGGGTGAAGTACAGTGGGGACTTCGAGGGCCCTGGGACCGCCATGGTAGCTGTGAAGGCCCTTCAGGAACTCTGAAAAGCAGTGGTAAAAGGGGCTCTGGTTAAGACGCAGCAGTTCGTTATGCACGTTATGTACAGAAAGGCAATGTACATTTAAATCTTATAGCATTTGTATAGTATTTTTTGAAGTGATTCCACATACTGTATATGAGTTGATTATGTGTGTAAGTTACACAAGATATTATGAGTAGAATTTGTAAATAATATAAATTTATTAAGGATGAGCTGTGTGTTTAATGGAAAAAATGTTAATGTAAATTTTATGGTACTGTATTTTAGGAAAAATGCATTCTTTTCTTTTTAACTTAAAATGTAGTTTTTGAGAATAATGTATTTTTGTGTATCATTTGCCACTGAGGTAGAGACCTCATTTGCAAATGAAGTATTTTGATTTCATTTGACAGTAATGCACAGCAAATATTTTGTGACAGTCTCAAATTACACAAGGAATTATCACACAGACAATTATGGTCAGCAATATAGCATAATATTACTGTGGGTTAATTTAAATTATTTTAAAAGAGTAACTAAAGATTTCAAATTTATGTGTCAAGACTATGGGCTCTTGTGTTTTAATGATGATCATGATATACAGCCAATGACACATATTTCACAACATAATTATTCCCAAGATGTTTTCATCCTATGAATTGTGAATGCTTGTAAAAAACAGTAATTACACACATGTTATTGTTTCTTGCTCAAAGGTTTCCTTATCAAAGCTATTTCTAAGCACAAAATATATGGAACTCTACAGAAAGTAACAAATGGAGAATGTCTTAACCCATCAATGGCACACTGAAGGCAGTAATTAACTTATCCTTGTCATTGATAATACATCACAGTATGGGTTAAATGTTTGACAAATCTGACTAGTAATAAGTTTAGTTCACACTGGAAGAAATAGTCAATATTAATACAACAGTCACATAAGCCTACAAATTTTGGGCAATAGAGCAATCAACTGCCTGAAGTGAGATGCCAAATGTAAAGAATTAATTTCAGTTCCATTTCACATTGTATCTCTGGAATGCTTAAATTATGCAGTACAGTACTGGTACAGTATTGATATATATCACTTTCAAAATAGCGAGAATGCTTGGCAGTTATCCTGAAAAAGTTTTATACTTTTGCTTTACCATTAGCTTCCTGAAAAGTATTTGTAAGTTTACTTTTTCATTTCACATTAAAAATTATTGAAGTGAAAATGTAAATTTCACAGAAAATGACACAAATTATCTCTAACAGGAAAGGTTTATGTTTTCCACAAACTATGGGGTTAAACGAGATTACATTAAGAGCATGTTGTTCTGAACTTCGATAGTTATGTTGGGAGTTTCTATACTCAATATCATTGTTTCTTTTTCATTCATCTAAATGCTCATGGAAAAAAAATAGAAAATAAATGTTAAGAATCACCTATTAAAATTCTAAGATTACCAGAGATATTCCATGAAAAAGTTAACACAGTACTGCAGCTCTGGCAGTGGAGTAATTTATAAAATCAAATCCCTGGTAAAATTTTCAACATCACGCTTTTCTCACAAATATGGACTTGCATATATTTCTTACACAGTTCAACACAAGCCCATTAATTATATCTTTATGTAAAGAAGAAGAATAAAAGAAATATAAGCAACTAATTAACTGCTGTATGAAAGCTGCCAAAGATCTTGCTGATGATCTTCAGAAATCTTTAATGTGTCAGGAAATGGGCAAACATATGATTGTAACAAATTAAACACCCTTAAAGGCTGTTAAGAGTTAATACACCTAGGCTACATTTGTATGTCTCAACCTCGAGAGAGAAATTGTGGTATATAAACAAAGATTGTATCGGAAAATAAAAATATAAAAAGGATTTCATTTCTATTTCTTAAAAGACTTATATCTTCAACCTTAGGAATAAAGTAAAGATCATCAACCGATCACCACTGATTTGCATTTAGGGCAGGTGCCTTGGAGGCAGATTTCACATCACTTGTTTACTTGAGTCTTTTTTTCAAATAATTTCAATGAATTTGGAAATATATAAAATATTTCCCTTAGTAAATTATACCTACCGCTAACTCCTCTTCCTATAAAAATATATGCCCCAATTTGTCCCCTTCAATTCCAACTTAATCTTCATATTGCAATCCTTAAATTTATTTGTTTACTGATGTCATTCTATGGCATCTCTCTACTGACAGCTCAGAACATACCGCTCAGTCAAGCAGCTCATCTCCTTTTTCTCAAGTCTTCCAGCCCGAACTTTGCAAATATTTTCGTAACACTACTCTTTCATCGGAAATCCCCCAGAGCAAATCAATCTACTTTTCATTGGATTTTTTCCAGTTCTCGAATCAAGTAATCTTGGTGAGGGTCCCATACACTGGAACCATACTCTGATTGTGCTCTTACCAGAGACTTATTATACCCTCTCCATTACATCCTTAACACAACCCATTAATACCTGTAAAACACTGTGAAGAGATCTGTTACCTTTATTTACAATCTAGTTTATGTGATTACCCCAAAGAAGATCTTTTCTTATATTAACAACTAGGAACTTCCACCTCATCAACACAGTAATTAAAACTCAGAGGACTTTTCCCATTTGTGAAATTCATAACCTGACTTTTTACCCTGTTTATTATTATACCATTGCCTCACAATATTATCAAAAACATTTTGCATTCACTCACAATCTTGTAACTTATTTATTACTCTATATAGTATAACATCAACTGCAAAAAGCCTTATCTCTGATTTCAGTTCTTTACTCATTTTATTTATATATTACATATATGAAAGCAAAGGTCCAATAATACTTCCTTGAGAAATTCCCCTCTTAATGATTACAGAATTAGACAATGCTTCACCTCTCTAATTCTCTGAATTTTATTTTCTAGAAATATAGCCACCCATTCAGCCACTCTTTTGTCTAGTCCAATTGCGTTCATTTTTGCCAGTAGTTTCCCATGATCTACCCTACCAAACACCTTAGATAGAGCAATCATGTAGAGTTCATTTGATCTCTTAAATCTAAAATATTTGCTATATCTTGTTGGAATCCTACAAGTTGAGCTTCACTGGAATAACATTCCCTAAACCGGAACTGCCTTCTATTAAACCAATTAGTAATTTTGCAAACATGTCTAACATAATCAGAAAGAATGATTTCCTAGAGCTTATAAGCAACAATCATCAAGCTGACTGGACTGTAATGATTCCCTTTATGTTTATCACTCTTTCCTTTGTATACAGGGGCTACTATAGCATCCTCCATTCATTCGGTATAGCTCCTTCATGCAAACAGGAATCAAATGAGTACTTCAGATATGGTACTATATCCCAACCCATTGCTTTTAGTATATCCCTAGAAATCTTATCAATTCTAGCTGCTTTTCTAGTTGTCAAATTTTGTATCTTTTTGTAAATATCTTTGTTATTGTAGGTATATTTCCACACTTTTTTAGTATTAGTCACCTCCTCTACCTCATCATTATCCTTGTAAAACATAATCTTTACACACTGCTGACTGAATACTTCTGCCTTCTATAAATCCTCCTATACACACTCCTCTTGTTCATTAATGATTCCAGGACCTTGGAACCTGTTTCTGCATTTCTGGTTAAAACTCATTCTAGTGATGGACTAACTTTGTGCTGTGCTATCAATTTTGAGTTGCATACCTAGAAGCAAGCTAATTTAAAAAAAGGAACAAATTTTAGTTCTAATAATAATGCACCGAGCTCGATAGCTGCAGTCGCTTAAGTGCGGCCAGTATCCAGTATTCATAAGATAGTGGGTTCGAGCCCTGAAGATGGTTTCTGTGGTTTCCCATTTTTACACCAGGCAAATGCTGGGGCTGTACCTTAAATAAGGCCATGGCCGCTTCCTTCCCACTTCTAGCCCTTTCCTGTCCCATCGTCGCCATAAGACTTATCTGTGTCGGTGTGATGTAAAGCAAATAGAAAAAAAATTAATGTTGACATAATGTAGACAAAAAACTAATACTTTGAGCTTTAATACTCATTACATCTAGAGTACTAGACCCAAGACTAATAAGTCGTACGTATCAATGCTTACACAAAGAATTTTTAACCACGTACTTATTTTTGAATGAATATTTTCAAAAATATAAAGATTGGTAGACAATGCCATCTATTAATTAAGTGCTATACAAGTAGTATACAGGTTACTTGACCAGCCGCTGACTGGGTGCATTATTACTCCCATCACCCACTAAAGCAACAAATCATACATTAAAAAAACAGGCTTGCTGAATTCTGTACACTTTGACATTTCTTGAGATGCACATCCATTCAAATTTTCAAGGTTATGATCCTGCTAACTGTAGCAGTGGTTCCTTAATCCCCTATCACCTTGCGATATTCAATTAATCTTACTTTTGTTTTCTAGTAAATAAGTCAAATTTAAATATAATAAAAGAATAATATAGACTCTGTGTTCATTGGAAAAAAAAGAATTGTAACAGTCATCCTTGGTATCAAAGATGCAACATTAATTATATTAAAAAGTGATAGTTCAGAAATGATATATTTTGTTAGGACACTGTGTTACCTGCAGTCTAATATAATGAGAATTAATGCGCTCCTAAAATCCACAAATTTCTACGTTTTTCAGGCTTACCACAGACACCTTGGATCAGCGGCATGAATACTTTTTAAATCAGCTTAAACTAGGTAGAATACCTCATTAGATGAAACTGGTACCAGGTTTTCAATATACAATATCTTACGAAAATAATGGATAAAAACCTGTAGGAATCTCAACAGCTTGTTAGTATATCAAGAGGTGAATACACTGGAACAAGTACGAACTTGAGATCATTCATGGTTTATCAACTATAATGGAACTACATTAACAAGGCATTTCTGAAAGCGAAAACTATTAGTATGTAAAGAAAAGAAAAAACCCCTACAGAAGTCACTACTAGTGCTGACTTCCTCATCACTTCTAGAGCCATAAAATCTGCTCCATTTTAGACAGAAAACTGACACCACTATGCTGATGACACTATTTATTCAAACCCATTAATGTGATAAACAGGACATTTAAAAAATGTAATTGCTTGCTTCACTAATATCTACTTCATAATGGAAGTAAAGCACAAGGGACAGTTTATATTCTTGGATATTGATCCATTTGACAGATACCATTCAGAAGCATACTGCTGCAAGACAGCATATGCACCAACAGATATCTTAATACCTATTCACATCATATTTCCCATCTTCCTGGCTGCAAAATGAGTGACATTAAACTCCTAAAAGACGAAAAGTCTATAGAAGTCACCACTTGTGCTGTCTTTCTCAGAGAAGAGCTGTAGAGTATTCCACAATAATATGTTCAGATGTGAGAGAGAAGAATTAGCAATAGTGACAGCAGAACAGGTGTATGCTGATGTGAGCTTTACAATCATCATCCATCTCCTCCTCCTCCTCCCTCCCAACCCCAACACAACAACCTCTCACCAAAATCTAACTGTGAGCAGATATAAGAAAATAAAAAATTCACCTCTTGCTGTCAATCAGCATATGTTCCATTATGAAATGAAATGGCATAGGGCTTTTAGTGCCGGGAGTGTCCGAGGACAAGTTCAGCTCGCCAGATGCAGGTCTTTTGAAGTGACTCCCGTAGGCGACCTGCGTGTCGTGATGAGGACGAAATGATGAAGACACCCAGCTCCTGTGTCAGCGAAATTAACCAATTATGGTTAAAATTCCCGACTCTGCCAGGAATCAAACCCAGGACCCCTGTGACCAAAGGCCAGCAGGCTAACCATTTAGCCATGGAGCCGGACAGCTCCATTATAATCCATGCCTATTATGTATATTTGACAAACTGACATATTCATAAAATGTAGACTGACAGCACATTATAGATATATAAGAGATGAGAATACACTCAGGACTGATGGGTCATCCTATATCAACAAGGAATAATGTCAATGTAACTGCAATTGGAAATATCAAACTAGGTTATTTGAGGATTTTGCGCATAATGAGTATCACTTCAGTTATAACTGTCTATCTACTCTCAGACCATTTTGAGGATTTAATGTACACACAGACAAAACAAAGCCGCTGCACCACCACGAGAATAAATAGGAAATAAACCCTGATTAACAAATAAACAGCTAGATTGCAACTTCACAACACCCTCAACTCATCACAGAATTTGATCACTACACTCCAATGTCACATTCTCAATAAAGGAAATAACGACTAGTCAATATAGTTAGTCAATAGAAAGCCAGAATACATAGTCAATACACTTAGTCAGTAGGAAGCCAGAATACAATTCAGAATTTTCTTCTGTAGAGGAAAGACTATTCCGCTACCATCAAAATGAGTTCAGAACACTTGTGTTGTAGGTTTACCTGTCACAAATCAGAAGGTAGTGAATGTGACATATGTGTTGTAATAATGCTCTATGATGTAACAAGGCAGTATCGGTAAATTAGTACCTTTCTTTCTTAATACAAACAATCATACAAAACAGAATTTCAATAGAATAACATCACCTATTTACGGTTTACTTTTGAATATACCCAGATTGTAAGATATCTACAATAACATTATATTTAAAAATAGGATTGTAATGAGTATGCTGATAATTCAAATACTTAATTATTCATTCAGAGGGGTCAGTACTAATGTACTGATCAAATTACTGCCTTTCCCTGCTGGAAAACGAAGAGAAAGAAACTAATTCATATAAAATACATATCCACCAGTTTGTGCAGCCTTGTGGCAGCCTCCGCATGGGGGAAGTTGTATTAATAAAATAATAAATGCCTCAAATGGTTTACCTTATTCCAGAAAAACTCTTTCTTCAAACTGAAGCAAAAAAAACCTGGATGTAAAGCACAAAAAAAAAAAAAAAAAAAAAAAAAACTGTTAAAAGTTGCATGTTGAAATCCACTTTATGTGTGATGAGAGTGTGTCAAGTATCACAGCAGACTTTACAATAACGATAAGTCTAACATATTACCAGCTGCCACTTCTCTTGACATCAACTCCAGTGCTACAGTCTTGCCAGCAGTTTCCTTATGTGTGTATACATTTTCTGATATAACTGACACATATGAGTAACTATCAGTGCCATCAAGCTGAGACACTATTAAAACCACACACTTCAACTAGAACAACCTACATCAACAAACATACAGTAGTTCTCCTGTTCAGTCTTGGAGGTTTATTAACTCATAAAAATCTTTAACCAAACAGTTTTCAAAACTCTAAATAACAACAACATTAACAATAATTATGTTAGAGAGAAAATATGTCAAAACTGATTACAACGGTGAACTACACACCAAAGTTGTTACAAAGAGACCAAAAGGATGACTTGGGTACAGAAGGACTTAATAAAGTGACTTAATAAAGTGATACGGCCCACAATCCAATCAAATGGAGACAGTGTAGTAATATAACAGACCCAGCCACTGAGCAAGACAAATGCTAATGAAGAAGAAGAAGAATGTTGATGGCAATAATGTAAATTATTATTATTATTATTATTATTATTATTATTATTATTATTATTATTAAACTTTTAAATGGGAGATTTTTGGAATTCATCCATAACAAGATTCCAGAAGAAATATTTTTTTGTCATGAAGTACAGAGAACAGATATTCTGTTAATAAAGGTGATCTAGACAAACTATCAAATTCACACACAAAAACAATTGTATCAGTGTTACTACTACTCAAAGTGTATTGTAGCTCTGCTTCTCAGTACTGCATAACAAGTAAACTGGAATCTACCATGATAATGAATATGGTGGTGCTAAAGATCCACCAAAATATTTATTGCTAAACTTAAAGATTTCAAAGTCAAATATTTTCTTGCAACCTGAAAATGAAGGAATTACATATTCTGACCCACAGAACTCTTGTTGATTCTTCTTCTTCTTCTTCATCATCATCATCATCATCATCACAACCACCACAGTATTTGTTGTGAAACTTGCAGAAGATTTTGAAGTAAAATATTTCCTTGCAACCTGAAAATAAGTGAACGACACTTTTTGACCCAGAGAACCTGTTAATGGAAATATGGAGTAGCATAATCTCCACCAAGAAATGTTAGATATAGAGTTCTTCTCTATACCTATACAATGCAATATAAATATGAAATTAATCCTAATGCATTTAGCATGGCAAAAGGTCCAACATTTATAACCAATACAATTTGATCATATGGCAATATGAATTAACAAATTAAATACAGAAACCCCAGCATTATACATACTATCAGAGGATGGCAATAGCTTGCAACAGTGGGGATACTTGCAATGGTTTAACATGAGCAGTGCTTTTTTAGCAAATTATCTGAATTATGTACTTTGTCTTCCACATGGAATAACCATATTAGACTAATACCAAATATTCTGTAAATATTTCATTTGGACTCAGAAAACTATTTATTGGTGAAAAATTCTCACTTGAAACTCACTGCCATGGAAATGAACAGGTAATATGTACAAAATACATCTGAGGTAATTTAGTTTAAGCAAAGAAGTTTAAAAATAATTCCACATTTGCAAAATGAAAAAATATATATACGGTATTTAAATATTTCATAATGGTCTTACAGTGACATTTATGACTTTTTAAAAGTATAACCATCATGGTGCAAATTATCTGAATTATGTACTTTGTCTTCCACCTGGAATAACCATATTAGACTAATACCAAATATTCTGTAAATATTTCATTTGGACTCAGAAAACTATTTATTGGTGAAAAATTCTCACTTGAAACTCACTGCCATGGAAATGAACAGGTAATATGTACAAAATACATCTGAGGTAATTTAGTTTAAGCAAAGAAGTTTAAAAATAATTCCACATTTGCAACATGAAAAAATATATATATACGGTATTTAAATATTTCATAATGGTCTTACAGTGACATTTATGACTTTTTAAAAGTATAACCATCATGGTGATATGCCCTTGTTTTCCCAGTGGTAGAGCCACATATTTGTCAAATATTTTGAAGAAAATAACATTCAGTCTGTTTTTAGTTTCTGAAATCAAAAACAAACATGCAATGATGAAGGAGACAGATCTAGAAGAAGCTTTCCAACAATGATCAAATCAACTACAAAGAAATTTTATCTAGGAGAATTTCTACTAATTTTGGAAGTCAAAAAGTCACAACTAGAGTCACATCTTCAAAATTCATCTTATAGTGAACTACTGAGTCACAATAATATAAAAATAGATCTTTCTTTCTCATTAAAATTGTGTATGTACCTGTTTACACAAATATCTACAGATACATCTGAAGAGTCCACTGAAAAAAAGGGAATGTTATTAATATGAAAAAGAAAAAAAAAATAGTTCAACATTCAGTACTATACATCGATGGGAGTAGAATAAAATACACTTTATTCCACTGTAAAAAGAGATAAATGTGACTGATTTATATCATTTTGAAGAATTGGTATACAACAGAAAAAGGCAGAATGTCAGAGATAAACAGTACAAAAAAGGAGGAATGTCAGAGAAAAAACAGTACAAAAAGGCGAATGTTAACAATGGTATCGCTGCACCACATGGCTAAACATTCATTTGTTTCTGAAAATTGTTTGTTGTTAGTAGTTGCTAGGCTTTCCTATTGGTGTTGTGTGATTTATTGCTGTTTATAAGGTTTAAAATCGCACCTAATGATGGTGTCTTAGAAAGACAGTGAAAATGAAAGTAGACTATTAGTGTGAAATAAATAAATACAGGCACAAGAAAACAAATGATAAGGTAGAAGTAGTGATGTATGATGTAATGAAAAAGTTAAGGTTATGTATGCATGAAACTGGACCAGACTGCAAGTGTAAACGTACTAATTAATTCCACAATTAATCATTCACTCTTTTTGTTTAACACAATATTCACTCTTCTCTAACCTATACACTGAAATCATTTTTAACATGTTTCTGAAGATTTATAATTATCATCTGAGAAGAGTTTTTCCCTCTACTGTATTAACTAGAATAATTTTAATGGAACATAACACCACAGCTAATGGATGACCATTTTAATGATTTAAAAAAAATTTCACCTTATTAATAATAAATCAACTGACTTCCTCAAACAAGTTATGTGACAAAGTGTTACAAGGATTACAAATACTGGTGCTTAGTGATACTACTTACCTTCTTTAACAATTGCTTGACAGTAACAACACAGAAACTTTAAACAAACTTTTATAGGATTTACACATATATCATAACATTATTTTTAAGTATTTAAATGTGCTTGTCATATTTTTGTAATATGAGTCTTGTATTAATGAAGTGAATATGTCCTCACAATGGGACAAAACATGTTAAAAATAATGTTACCGGTATTAATTTTACATCCCACTAACAACTTTTTATGGTTTTCAGAGAAGCGGAGGTGCCAGAATTTATTCATGCAGGAGTTCTTTAACATAGCAGTAAATCTACCGACACGAGGCTGATGTATTTGAGCACCGTCAAATACCACTGGACTGAGCAAGGATGGCAACTGTCAAGTTGGGCTCAGAAGGCCAGCGCTCTACCATATGAGATACTCAGCTCGGCGACGAAACATGTTTTCTTATTGTAAAAGAATGTGTAATCAAAAAGTATAATACAAATTGTGTTGAATTGGGCTGACCTTCTCATTTGATAATTTGAGTGTAACATCATCATTGTTTTGAGGTCATTCTGGAAGAGGAAGTGAAACGCAATATGAGACTTCAATAGTTTGGGTTCTGTGGATGACAAATGCATATCTCTGTGATTTAATGATGGTTCATTCATTTTAGAATCATAGACCATGACAGCTAATGATGGTTCATTCGATTTAGAATCATAGACCACAACTGCCAGAACAACATGTATTATTCCCTGATAAGGCTTATTCATACAGGGTGAGAATCATCGAAGAAGATGGTACCAATGAAATTGCCATGTCATTTCATGGTATTACCAGAAATCTTTAAAAACTACTGGGAGAGGACCAAAAGGTCAGCGAGGCAACTATGACCACAAACATTGCAGAAAACTGGCAGATGTGACAGACAGTGTGAAACATATCAGCTCATTCAAGGGATGCCAAAGTCATTACTGCAGGAAGGAGAAGTGACAGAGTTTATCTGCCAGACACACTAAATATTAATAAAATGTATGTAAAATTTAAGAAAGAAAAATCTGCCACCTTCTTCATATGAATACTCCAGAAAAATCTTCAATACATGATTTAATATGTCCAGTACAGATTACGCGCTGGGTGCGTGATGCTAGTTTATAAGCGTGTGCGTATCATACGCATAGCGTGTCATGGGATGGGTACGAGGAAACATGAATTACAGGTTTTCCGCATGGTACGAAAGACTCCTTGTCATCCCACACATGGTGTAAGTCCAATCTACTAGCAGGTTCAACCGTAGCCAGATTTGCGCATGTGTTCTGGGTTCTGCATGTGCAGTTTCCTGCATATTTCCTCTCCGCAGATTTTGTCATACGTCGTCATTCTTTTTGGGATCTTTGGGCAGCAAGACAACTTCATTACGAGGTAAGACATTGTATTTCTTGTTTATTATTACTTCATGAGAATTATGAGCAATTCCGCTTTTGAGATAAATTCCACTACCATACTGCATAAGTTCAGTGAAAGGCCTGAACTTGTACTCGTCATTTATTCTTGCATCATATTTATGAGTAACATGAAAGAACTTGTAGTAATCATTTTTGACTGAATCGTGATGCTTATATTATCATTTTATTTACATTTTATTCAAATGGCTGACAATGGAGTTCCTTCAACATCACAAGGTCCACCCAATAAATGGTGCACTTCGACAGAAGCAATAACGCTTCGGCAGTTGACAATTTTGCAGTGATAAAGAGATTGTGATATAAAATTGTGTAACAGAGAAGTGTAAATATGAATATACTTATGTTTGTAATCACACTTATGCATTTGTTTGTTATCCGCAATAAATAACGCACAGTAATCTACCGACACACCTCACACATGATCCGCCTGATGACCAGTACTGTATTACCTCTGGATTTCAACCACCGTGCGTGTCACACACCAGGCGCGTGAGTGGGATAACTTCACAAGTTCGATATAACTTGTCGTACCAATGTTCAAAAATTCAAATTATAGCAACTTTTAACGAGTTGCTCACAAATATCATGTTCAGATTGGTGAGTATATCATGCTTTACAAATATGCAGTGAACGTGTTAATACCACATTTGGCTATCTATGCTGCGGTACATGCAGTGTATGATGTAGATACTGATTCACGTAGGGAACCTAAAATATTTTGTCCTTAATGAGTAAATTCATAATTCCAATAAATGGTCTCTTACTGGACATAAATTTTCCAGCTAAGTCATTCTTGGTTGCCAGCATTTCACTCCAGTGTGCTGATTTGCAGTCATCAGTTGGTAACTAGCACACCTACCACGACGCATGGGTAGTGCATATAGTGGAGGCTACTGCGTAGGCTACTTAGAATGAGTAAATTCATAATTCCAAAATAAATAGTCCGTTATTAGACACTCCTAGTTACCAAATGACATTGGACATTGCTAGTTACCAACTGAGCCCAAATTGGTACGCCAGAGAATATTACAGTACACTTCCTCACAAGAAGGAAATGAACTAGCATAGTGTAACCAGAAGATGTATATACGATAACTAGTGACATTCCTTCTTTTTGTCATTTATTTCTGTGTGTTCGTGATTTAAAAACATTCAAGCAGCAAGGATTTGTAATCAAAAGCCTCAGATCACTTCATATATTATTGTATACATGCATTCAGTTGTGTAAAAAGGAAATGAGTTTTGTTTGCTCAATGTATATATGGTTTCAAAGTTTAAATTTCATTTCCTGTAGAATTAACAAAATCTGACATTCCCCCTACTGGCAGTGGACTCTTCATTTAGGATTGTTGCATCAAAAATGTATCTCCTTTATTTAGGGGAAACTGTTTTGCTCTGCAGCATAGTTCCTATTAATTAAAATATGCCTCCTAAAAGAATATTAAATTGTTGCAAGTAACAACAATCTGCATCTAACTAACTAGTCTTATATAAATTATAATACTGCAGCAATTTCTCCCACCAGCCAGATAAGGCAATTTGCAATGTTAGTATTTTCCATCAGCTAGTGAAAAATATAATATATATATTTTTTTAAAATATGTTCAATACATATAAAGAGGATTGAGGAGAAAAAAAATACCAAACTTGATGATGGAGATGAAGTTCGAGGGAAAGAGAGTGTGAGGGGGCTAGAACAAGGTGGATCGATTCAATCTGGGACAAAATGATGGAAGAGGAATGGTGGAAGGAGAGAGGAAGGAGGAGAAGTGCCGTAAGTGTCCTAACCCAGCAGGAGCTGGATAAGGGGAAAAGAGGAGGATGATGTTCAATACTAATATGCTACACTACATTAAAGTATAAATGCATGTACTAATATATATTTTTTATTCCATGGGACTATTTTTGTTCTTTTGCAGTTTGGCTTCAAAATTATGCATTGCAAGTATTCCCATTTCAGAGTTTCATCCGAGTACGTGTATGTCACCTAATTGCAGTGCTTTCTTTTTCTCACAGAATACACATATGAAGATGCTCCACAAACTTCAAAGCTGTTACTGAAGCCAAATATTGCAATAATCTTCTTGTGTGTGCCAAGGGTGTCACATCAGATTTTGTAAAAATATCTGAGGTGACTGAAAAGGTTCTTATGTAGAAGAGAACACAGTATCAGTTTCCCTTGAATTGTTATCATTATCAAACTGGGGATTTATATTGGTGTCAGTAAATAAACTGTCATTACTGAATTTACTTTACTGCATGCAAATTTTTAAGTGATTTTATATTTCCTTGTCTTTTTATCACTCAGTATATTAATAATTTCTTCATAGTGAAAATAATTATAAAATATTAATGTTCCAAAAATGAAAAAAGAATATCCATGCATTCAACACAGCCATTTCCTTTTGTTTAGGAAAAAGTTATATTGGATGGAGAATGTAACAGATTCTACAACTATGTAAGGATACTATTCAAAACACTGGCCTGATACCAGAAAGAACATGAGACAGTAGGTGTTTATAGAGAAGTACTGTTTTAACCTAAACAACAAGATTCATGGTTTTCAAAATGTGGATAATACAATACAATACAATTCAATTCCAGCTACATTCTCTGAAGTACATGGTAAGCATCTGAAATACAAAAGATAATATTAAGATAATATAATGTTTATATTTCATTGTGTACCAGCACATTATCTATGAGAAAAAGAAAGCACGGTTTACTTATAAATACTGTATCAACTTCATAGCAATTTGTAACAAAAAAATATTATTTTATTCTATAAATGCAACAAGAAATAGTTAATATGAAGGAAAAGCACCTCAATATCAAAACAAAAAAATAATTTAGTTCTATTAACTTGCATTATAAAGTAAGATTTAAAAATATACTTCTTAGGTACAGTACATTTTCATTTCCTCTGTACATATATAACTCCAACTTTGAAGTAAGAAGAGATAAACTTCTAATTATTGAACTCAACAGTGGCAGTCTTCAAACCACCTCACTCTTCTTAGAGATGCGTAGAATCACTTGAAGAAGGTCCATCCGCTACCTCTTTCAGCTCCATTTGAAATGCATGAATTTTGAAATGAAGCCTCGACTCCAGAGAGTACCCAGTATAATTTTTCCTGAAAGACGTTAGGAGTAAATGCTAATTTTCCTTTCATAATTAGAGGTCTGGTTAAATTATATTAGATGATGTAAGGTAAGAACAACCCAATTACAAAATATTTCATTATGATTTCAGTAAATAGGAAGTAAAATATACTGTAACACTCCACAAATATATATATGGTTCTTACTTGGCATCTTCCAGTAACTGGCCTGCCTTAGAAAGATTCTTTTGGTCTTTATGAAGGAGAGCTAGCTCCACAATAGCATAGGGTACCAGATAATGATCTTCTTTCAACTGTTTATCTAAGGCTATGACACTCTGAAGACATTCTTCTGCCTGAAGTGGGCTATTCATTAAGCGTAAGCTAGCTCCTTTAAGTAGCAAAACAAGGGCCTTGTTGTCAGCAGCATATCCAGTCTTCCCTAGAACAAAGGTTTGAATTCAATAAAATGTTTAATGTAAATTTGTAACAAATGTAAAATGTAATTACACTCATGTCCATAAGTTAAGGGATCTTTGAGAGCCATGAAAAAAACATGGGGCACAGTGATAATGTGTGCACTAAAAGGTGCCCATGAAACAATTTGACTTGTGACACAGCATTACTGATACCAGGTATACATGACAACCAGATATGGGCAGTGTGTGGCACTGACTGTGTGTGGTGTCCCTCTGCCGGTGGCCTATAGAATGTCAATATGGGGTCTAATGCATCACATTGCTGGACAAGCACCCTATGGAGATCAATAATGATCCATGGTAGCGGTGTTATGGCTGCAATCCTTCAGCCTAGAGCTTCCCATGTATGTTCAATTCAATTCAAGTCCAGGGAATGAGCTGGCACTGTAGATGTGTAATGTCCTCATATTGCAGGTACTTGTCCACCAGTAGAGCCCTGTGTGGGTGGGCTTTATTGTCCAACATATATAACCCTAGTTCATGCACACAATGAAAAAGCCACACACAGTTGCAGGATACCGTACCTATAGACAGTTTCCGTCACAGACCCTTCCCAGGCAACACATGCAGTGGGATACAGACTAATAACATAATGGCACCCTAGACAAGAACACTGGTACTGTCATATCGGTCCCGTTCCACAATATTGGCAGGGTTGTAATATATCCTGGGGGTGCGCTGGATGAACAGACGGCAAGAGTCACTCTCCAGGCTAATCCGTGACTCGTCTGTGAACAGTACTCTACCCTACTGTTCCTGGGTCCAATCATGATGAGCAAAACACCACATTTGATCAGCCTTTGTGTGAGGTGAATGCATCTTGCAGGTCGCCAAGCATTCAAAGCAACCTGTAGAAGTCAACAATACACAGTCTGTTGGGAGATGTGTGACCCAGAGGCTGCGAAGAGGTCTCCAGCCAGTGCAGATGCTGTACTGGTTGGAAGACTTTGGGCACTTAAAGCAAGATAACGATCCTGATGCTGTGTTTTAGCATGTGACTGACCTTGCCCATACTGCCGTTGAATGTTTCCTCCCTCCTGGAATCTTGTCTACAGCCGTTAAATTATGCTAAGGATGACATTCATCTCCTGGCCCACCTGGCACCGACTGTGGCCAGCCTCTAATCTGATGATGATCCGACCATGTGTAATGTCATCCAAATGTGTTTTACTGTGCCATCCTGCTTCCCTAAGACTCAAATACTGTGTGCCAAACGCATACAACACAGAGTCAGAACCACGGAACCCAAGACCTCTGCCCACACTGACTGCTCCAGTCACACTAATCAGCCTCGTACTGAGCCGTTAGGTTTGTCACATTTTTTTGTGATGTCCAGCCACACCTTAGTCATCATATTATTGCCATGACACAATAATTTTTTAAGGATCTCGAAGATCCCTTTTGCGATGTCCAGCCACAGCTTATTCCACACATCATCGACATGACACAATGATTTTTCGTGGCTCTCAAAGATCCCGTAACTTATGGACATGAGTGTATATCAACTTCAATATGCTCTTTGAAGGCAAACACGTTAGTCCCAGAAGTCACTTGGTGGAGACTTCCTAGTGCTCTAAGGTAGTCTACTTTTAAAAAGTGTAGAGAAATCAGTGAAACAAAGCTATACAGTATGTCTATAATCACTACAATAGTGTTCAAACTGCCAAAGTAAATAAATAAATAAATAAATAAATAAATAAATAAATAAATAAATAAATAAATAAATAAATAAACAAACAAATAAATAAATAATAGATAAGATGGCGGAACGCTGTTAGTGCTGTGTGTGTGTGCTCCCAGTTTTCGATCATTAGCAGGTGTAGTAAAGGTGTAATTCGTTACGAAAATAGTGAATTTCAACTTTAGAAGTGTGTGTTGTTTACTTCACGACATCACTCATTGCTGTGCAGTGGATTTTTCTAAATATAAACAAAATTTAATTATGGGAAGAGACAAGAAGAATGCGGCCAGCTGGGGAATCAGGACCGAGGTGGGGCCTGCAGCCGGCAGCGGTAGTGAAGCTACCCTAGCGGACAGCATTGTTCAGCAGGTAAGGGAAGCTCTAGAGTTGAAAAACATTCTCTTGACTATCGTTGAGGCAATAACTGAAAGTGTCACAAAAGCCGTGGCTGAACAACTCAAGGCCAACCTGGACTTCAACACTGAGATTATCAATGAACTTAAAATTGATATTAAAAATAGGGAAATTGAACTGAAAGCAGTGCAGGATGAACTTAAGAGGAGTACTGATGCTCTTGAGCAATATCAACGTAGAGGAAGTGTGCGTGTGTTTAAAGACAAACTTGGCCTTGACATCGCCGTGCAGGATATTGATAGGTCTCACCGTGTTGGCAGGCCGGGGTTGGGAGTGAAACGGGCTATAATAGTGAAATTTGTAAGCTATAGGAAAAGGGAGGAAGTCTTTCGTAACAAGCACAAGTTAGCAGGCACTGGAATCACTATCAGGGAGGACCTGACTGCGGCTCGCACTCTAAAATTAAAGGCGGCTGTAGATAAATTTGGAGTGAGAAATGTCTGGACCATACAGGGACGCATTGTTGTAAAAAGAGGGGAAACCAGACACAACATAACAACAATGGATGAACTGAACTCTCTCAAATAAATGAACAATACCGTAGTGTAGTATCTCACCCTGTGTCTGTATATTCTACTGTGAAATAGCTTTCTAGTTCCTCAACTGTTTCTTCCAGTGTGAGTTCTTCATTTGTAACAAATTCGTAAAACAGTCGTATAGCATTCACAAGTTCCACCCACACCTACAAACTCTTTCTCTTCTACTTATTTCTGAAATGCTCGCCGCCAGGTGCACTTACAGCCTGGGAGTACAGCACCTTAGCAAAACCCTACTCTAGACTAACTCTTCAACTGTATATTAGTGTAATTTTATTATTATTATTATTATTATTATTATTATTATTATTATTATTATTATTATTATTATTATTATTTGTCTATTGAAATGTTCAAACATATGCTATGTGTATTTAATTATCTGCGTGTGTCTGTCAGTGTGTGTGTGTGTGCTATCAGTGTTTGTTCCAGGAATGTGTCACCTACCCTTTAAACATGTCAGCAGCTGGTGTCCTTGAAACTACTGTTGCGGTAGATGAGGCATTCCTGAATGCCATTGATCCGAGTGTATTCCAAGACGAAAATAACCCTCGTGTACCTTCACCAACTGCACCCAACCCTCAGCCTACTGAACTGCTATTGAAACAATCTCTGTCTCAGTTCTCGTGAAGTCTGCAGTGTTGCCATATCAATTCTCTCTCACTCCTCAGTCACATAGATGAAGTTCGTTCAATAATATAAACCTGTAACATGCATATTATGTGTATTACTGAAACCTGGTTATCTGATAAAATTAGCTCTACCCTTGTAAATCTAGAAGGATATACTCTCTATCGGCATGATCGCACTGCCAGATGTGGTGGTGGTGTAGCAGTATATTGTAGAGATGATGTTAAATGTAGAATAATTATTAAATCATCATCTGGCATCACTCCACATATGGAATATATGTTTGCTGAGACCATAATTAACCGTCAAAAAGTATTGATAGGAGTTGTCTATAAGCCACCGAATGTTACTAACATCTCTGACCTTGAATCTGACCTTATCAGACTAGTACCAACCTATGAGCAAATACTACTTCTTGGTGACTTTAACTCAAATATCTTAGCCCCGACTGGCAAATCAGACCAAATCAGCAACCTATTTACCTCCATCGACATGACGATGTTACCACTAGACGCAACTAATCATGTTCATACACTTAGATATACAAGCCATACTGGAATTGACCTCCTGATTACAAACAACCCGCATAAAGTTCTTAAGTATGGTCAATTTCCTGTACCTGGCATCTCAGCTCATGACTTAATTTATCTGTGCTACTCTCTGCGTGTACCAAAATACAAAGCTAAATAGATTAGTTACAGGAATCTGAAAAATATCGATCTACAACAACTCCAGAACGATGCATACACTTTACCTTGGGAAGATATAAAGCAGTTGCATGACACAGACATGAAAGTGACAAGATTTAACTCCTTACTCATAGGACTATATGACAAGCATGCTCCAGTTAGGCAAGCTAGAGTCACTCGCTCACCTGCACCTTGGTTAACAAGCAATATAAAAGCAACAATGGCTCACTGTGATGCAATGTTTTGCCGATACAAGGAAACAAATAACGAACTAGATTTTGAACAGTATTGTCTTTTACGTAACAGAACAAAGCAATTAATTCGCAATAGCAAATTTAATCACATTAAAAATATAACAAGGAACTTAAATGCACATGAAACCTGGAACAAACTTCGAGCTATGAGAGTTGGAAACTGCAAAAAGCCACATGTGCCAACTATATCTCTCGATACACTTAACTCTCACTTCGTAACTAACCCAATAAAGGAATCTCAACCTCAAAATCATATCAATCTAAATAAAAGAATCGGTGACCCTAGAGAAAATGAACATAATTTCTCTTTTCACCCTGTCAGTGTAAATGATCCAAAGCGTATTTTGAATTCAGTTAAGTCACAAGCTAAAGGAGCAGATAACATCCCAATAGGCTTTATAAAAAACATTAGTGGCGCAGTCCTACCAATTATTACCCACATTGTAAACCACTGTCTCACCACAGGGACGTTTCCAGCTGCATGGAAGGATGCTCTAGTAACCCCAATATTAAAGCATACCGGTACCACTGCAAATGCACCATCTGATTACCGGCCTATTTCGATTCTTCCCCCTCTCTCGAAGTTCTTGAACGAGTTGTACACGAGCAGCTAGTAGAATTCTTAACCAGACATTCTCTTTTTGACCCATTGCAATCTGGCTTCAGAAAGGGACACAGTACTACGACTGCACTTCTTAAGGTAACAGATGACATAAGACTAGCAATGGACAAACGGCAGGTGACGATACCGACACTCCTTGACTTTAGTAGTGCGTTCGACACGGTAAATATAGACATACTATTATCCAAGCTACGCTCTCTGCATATCGGCCCGATAGCCCTAAATTTTTTTAAGTTGTACCTTACAAATCGTCGCCAGTGCGTAGTGGTAAACAATCAAAGATCCCAATGGGCTGTAAAATCATCCGGTGTCCTTCAAGGGTCTGTTCTAGGACTCTTACTGTTCATCTTGCATATTAATGACATATCTTCCACACTTCAGTATTGCAACTACCACTTATATGCTGATGATCTGCAGATATACAAACACACCACTACAAACAATTTACATGAAACAGTTCAGCATATTTATTCGGATATTGAAAGACTTACCGCCTATGCTAAAAACAACCACTTAATCCTAAATCCTCATAAAACACAAAGTATTATCATAGGAAACTCTAAATTATTACACGTAATAAGCAATATCAATCCTCCTCCACTCATAATCAATGACATTTTTTTTTTCTTGCTAGTTTACGTCGCACCGACACAGATAGGTCTTACGGCGACGATGGGACAGGAAAGGGCTAGGAGTGGGAAGGAAGCGGCTGTGGCCTTAATTAAGGTACAGCCCCAGCATTTGCCTGGTGTGAAAATGGGAAACCACGGAAAACCATTTTCAGGGCTGCCGACAGTGGGGTTCGAACCTACTATCTCCCGAATACTGGATACTGGCCGCACTTAAGCGACTGCAGCTAACGAGCTCGGTATAATCAATGACATTGCTGTACCGTACCTTAAAAATGTAACTAATCTTGGAATCTCCATCAATGAGAATCTGACCTGGAATGGACACGTAACAAATGTATGTAGAAAGGTTCATGCAGCTCTATATCCCCTAAAACATCACAAGAATTCTTTTCCTCAAAAACTTAAATTAAAATTAATCCAAGCACTACTATTCCCAATTTTAGACTACTGTGATACAGTACTAGTCAATCTAAATGCTGAACAAGCTTTGAAACTTCAGCGAGCACAAAACTCATGCATACGATATGCCTTCCAACTGCGACATGATGCTCATGTCACACCATATTTCAAAACATTGGAATGGCTATGCATAAATGAACGAAGGAATTTTCACCTAATGACACTTGTTTACCAAGTGCTCTCGATGAACACTCTTACTTACCTCTCTTCTAATTTTCGTTTCCTTTCCTCATTCCATGAAATTAATACCCGTTCTGGTTCCCTACTTGAAATTCCACTCAGTCAAACGAATTCCTACAATCATTCCTTTTTAATTACTACATCGAGACTCTGGAATTCACTCTTAATGGACATTCGGCACCTTACTTCCTTTCATAAATTCAAATCTGCCTGCCAAAAGTTTTTCCTGGGAACATAAAACTGAGTTGTGTGAATCAATGTGTATTTGTTGTGTGAATGGGTTTTCTTCATTTCTTCTTCTTCTTATTATTATTATTAGTAATATTAGTATTGTCACACTATTTGGTGTAGTGATATGCAGGCCTAACTTAGTCTTAGAATTATCTGTCCGTAGTTTTATTTCCTTTTAGAATTTCTATGTCTAACTTTTATGTTTACATTTTTATATTTTACTCTTTATAGTGGTTAAGTGTAAGAAAGGGCCGTGAGCCCTAACTTCGCCACAAATGTAAGTCAGGAATAAATAAATAAATAAAAGTGATGTTCAAGAAATTTAATAAACACCACAGTATAACAGCATCATCAATGGACACTCAGATACACTCACCACCATCATCATCATCATTATTATTAATTCCCCCGTTCCAGCTGACACCGGGTGGGGGCAAATCGTCTCTACTTCATCCCGTCTCTCCACCATTCTTTATCAAACACTGTTTCCTGTCCATGTTCAGTTGTCCTATGCTGTTCTTCACAGAATCCTCGCCCACTATTCTCTGGCATCTGTCTTTCCAGAACTTGTCTTGGCAGTCTTTCTTCTTTCATCCGCTAGACACATACAAGCCACCTCAATCTCTTCTGCTCCAGTTTGTCATTTTAGTTTTTGCACATTTAGCACTTTTTATATGTCATTTCTCACTCTAGCTCTCCTTGTCTTCTGTACCATACTCCTCAGGAATTTAATTTCAGCTGCCTGTACTTGGCTCTCATCTCTCTGAGTCATTGTCCAAGTTTCAGCTACATTATGTCATTGCAACTAACTAATATCCCTTGTACATTACCTTTTTAGCCTTCATTGGTACTTCTTTATTACATACTAGCTGATGTACCCATGCTTCGCTGCGGGATTTTCAGAAAGACTGACTTGGTGGTTTACCTAACTGAATTCAACATAGGTCATTACAAAAACATCAGTAGGAATGTAGTGATTGAAAGCAATGTTATCATATAAAATACTCGATCAAATGAAAAACTGCACACTTTCTCACTTTCAACGAACAGTACTATGGTGCCAATCTAATGGTCCAAAGTTCCAGAGCTGGAATAAACAGGTCGCAGACTGCCGTGAACACTCCTCTGTCATTATTCCGTTAAATATGCACAATACTCATTCCATTCAGTGCCTCAGAGTAGGGACTGAATAGCTCGAATTCTATGATGAACCAGTGTGTTACGTACCAGTAATATCAGAAAATGTATGAACCAGAGGAATGGCATGCTAAAGAAGAAAGTTATCTAACTCCCCAGCTACTTCCCGCCAATATACAGGCAGTCTGTTACACTCGGTACGACCAGGCAAGTTGGCAGTGGGGTTAGAGGTGCGCAGCTGTGAGCTTGCATCCGGGAGATAGTGGATTCGAACCCTACTGCCGGCATCCCTGAAGATGGTATTCTGTGGTTTCCCATTTTCACACCAGTCACACCAGACTGTACCTTAATTAAAGCCTAGGCCGCTTCCTTCACACCCCTATTCCTTTCCTATCCCATTGTCGCCATAAGACCTACCTGTGTCGGTGCGATGTAAAGCAAATTTAAAAAAACCTCAGTACGCTGCAGTAATCCTATCTATCGGGGATGAGTGGAAACAGAAGACAAAAAGCACATCACAACAAACAATGGTCAATGTAATGTTATTGTTGATAAAGTTTATGAGCTTTCTTATATTGCAGGCCTTCATATTAGTTTTCTTTCGACTCTGTGATATTAGGGCGTCTTACAAAATGATTTATATCATACTGTAGACTGTATTTCCTTATTCTCAGACTTTACATACTTACTTTCACTAAATTCTGTTTACCTATTTTCTCGTGACTCGGCGCTGATATGAACTTAGTAACAAAAATCCAAATTCATGAATACCTCTGCGATTATATGCGGTACGGTAACAAGACATAAGTGATCGGAAATTTAATAAGTTCTTACATAACTACTACTAACTTACGACATAACTAAAGTTATGTTAGTTATGTAGTATTTATCGATAAGGCCACTAATAACATAAATAACTTATTTGAGAATTACAATTCAGGCCTTCCCCAAAACTACCATTTCACTCAGCGTGAATAAAATAATTTATAGCCTAGATTGTAGTGGTTCATCACCCGACTTTACATACTGATTTTCATTAAATTGTCTTCAGCCGTTTTCTCGTGCTGCATGTACATACATACATACATACATACATACATACAGAGAGACAGACAGAAATTATGGAAAAGTAAAAAATGCATTTCCTTGTTACTGTGGACATGACCGATACAGAAATACCATTCTTTTCAAATTCTGAGCAATGTACAGACAAAACTCTTATTTTATATATATAGATTAATCCCTGCATCTGGTGGTAAAAGGCACTCTCCAGGGGTATCCTTCTACTAATTTCCATACACAGTCTTCCATTTTTTGTCAGTTCGCTTCCCAAATATTTGAAGTGTTCTACTATTTCCAGTTCCTTGTCTCCAATTTTTATAGTTCTTTATCCTTCGTTACTTCATCTGCTCATCACCATTGTTTTGCTCTTCTCCACGTTGATCCTCAATCCCAATTGTTCAATCCTTCTATTCAGTACATTCAGTTGCTGTTGTACCTCCTCTTCTTCTTTTCTCCAGATCACAACATCATCCGCAAACATCCTTACATTCATTCTTTACCCTCTATAATCTTCTCTTGCTGCCTTCATGATGTCATCCATCACCATTACGAACAGCAAAGGTGACAACACACTTCCTTGTTTAGCCCATCGTCAATTCCAATCCATTCTGTTCTACCCATTGTTGTCTTCACACAGCTGTAACAGTTAACATATATTGCTTTTATCATTGTTATTAGTTTCTTACTGATGACCCTGAGTGGTCTTTCCCAAGCTTTTTATCTGGGGATGCTGCTGTATGCTTTTTCTAAGTCTAAAAATGTCATCACTATATCCTTTCTATATTGCCAGCTGTTTTCCATGATTTGTCTCTGAATGAAAATGGGTTCTACTGTTGACCTTCCACTTCTGAATCCAAATTGCTACTCTTGTAAATGACTTTCCACCTTAATTCTTCTTTCCAATATACTTTCCATTATCTTGGCAACATGGGAGAGGGTGGTGATTTCTCAGTAGTTACTGAACATCATCTTATCACCTTTTCTGAATATTGGTATTATAACACCCCTTCCCAATTCTCGTGCACTTTTCTCTCTTTCCATACACACTTGAGTATTCTCAAAGTCCACTGGAGTCCCATTGGTCCTGCAGCCTTGATCATTTCTGTTGCTACTTCATCTATTCCCACAGCTTTTCCCATCATCATCTTTTTAACTGTCCATTCCACCTCTGTCATTGTAATGTCTGATTCCTTATCTGTTACATCTTTTATTCCTGCTTCCTGGATACCTTCTCTACATGCCTGGTTTCTCATGTTCAGCAGTTCACTGAAATATTCTTTCCATTTCTTCGTTATCTCTTCTGGTTTTATCAGTATTACTCCGCCTTTACTGTTCAAAAACCCTGTGTACACAGTTTCATTCCTACAGTTTCTTGAAAAATGAAAACCTACAACCTGTTTTTCAGTCATTGACCGGGTCAGGGATATAATGAACGAAACATATATAGGCTCCTACAGTTTCTTATAATTCCAAATAATAATAATAATAATTTTTTCCACAGTTCTTATCTTCCTTTACTTCCTGGGGGAATGTTTCCCAACTTTTCTTTGGCTACTACTTTTTAGCAAAGTCTTTTCTTTTCCATATATCTGTTGCATGTTATAAATTTCATTCTGTCTTGATGGTTATCACTTTACAAATAAAAGTTTTAATACAAAACAATCATCTATATTTATACATGTTTCAGCCTATCAAAAGGCCATCTTCAGTAGAAGCTCAAATATTACATTTATACAAATGAATAAAAACAATGATGAAGTGTATGGAATTAAAATACAATGATCATGATTGACAAAGTAAAAAGAGTTGAAGTAGCAAAACCTCTCATCTAAAAACGTGTTTGGTTGACATGAAACTTGCTAATCCTTTTTTTTTATGGACCACTGTGTTGCGCAGCATAGTGAGACCGTCAATAAAGGGAATAATGAGTGTGCATCATCTGTAATGCAAAAAAAGGGAATGAATGGATGACACAAAAAACAAAAATATTGCATGAAAAGAAAAGGCTCAATCAACTTACCCGTTAAAAGGAAGCACCTCCCCACCCAACCACATCAGTTCTGACACGGTGTAAGCTACACACAAGCTTAGTGTGAATGTGACATGAGACCGACAAGGTCGTACCATTTGAAACGACAACCTTTTAACGAGTAAGTTGATTGAGCCTTTTCTTTTCACGCTTTATTTTGGTTTTTGGTTTCATCCATTCATTCTCTTTTTTCCCATTACAGATGATGCACACTTGTTATTCCCTTTACTGATGGTCTAACTATGCTGCGCAATACAGTGGTCATTTTTTAAAAAGGATTAGCAAGTTTTATGTCAACCAAACAAGTTTTTAGACGAGAGGATTTTCTACCTCAACAAGCTTTTCCTTTATCAATCATGATCTTCATTGTTTTTGTTTGTTTGCATAAATGCATAAATGTAATATTTGAGCTTCTTTAGATAGCCTGGAACATATATAGATATCGTCCCATCTAATATTGATGATTGTTTTGTATTTAAAAGGAGGATTATATAAAACTTCTTCTTTGTAAACTGACAACCGTCAATGTGGAATGAGATTTATAACATGCAACAGATATATGGAAACGAAAATCTTTGCCAAAAAGTAGTAGCCAGAGAAAAGTTGGGAAATATTCCCCTAGGAAGTAAAGGAAGATTTAAACTGTGGGAAAAAATTATTATTTGGAATTGGAAACTGTGCGAATGAAAATATGGACACAGGATTTGTGAAAAGTAAAGGAGGAGTAATACTGATAAGACCAGAAGAGATAATGAAGAGATGGAAAGAATATTTCAGTGAACTGCTGAACATGAGAAACCAGGCATGTGGAGAAGGTATCCAGGCAGCAGGAATAAAAGATGTAACAGATAAGTATTCTGACATTACAATGACAGAGGTGGAACAGGAAGTTAAAAAGGTGAAGATGGGTAAAGCTGTGGGAATAGATGCAGTAGCCATAGAAATGATCAAGGCTGCAGGACCAGTGGGACGCCAGTGGAATTATAGAATACTTAAGTGTGTATCGAAAAAGAGAATAGTGCACAAGAATTGGGAAAGGGTGTTATAATACCAGTATTTAGAAAAGGTGATAAGATGATGTGCAGTAACTACTGAGGAATCAACATCCTCTCCCACGTTGGAAGATAATGGAAAGTACACTGGAAAGAAGAATTAAGGTGGAAAGTCATTTACGAGAGTAACTCAGAAGTGGAAAGTCAACAGCAGTACCGATTTTCATTTGGAGACAAATCATGGAAAACAGCTGGCAATATAGAAAGAATATAGTAATGATATTTATAGACTTAGAAAAAGCATACAGCAGCATCCCCAAATAAAAAGCTTGGGAAAAACCACTCAGGGGCATCGGTGAGAAACTAATAACAATGATCAAAGCAATGTATGTTAACTGTTACAGCTGTGTGAAGGCAACAATGGGTAGAACAGAATGGTTTGGAATTGACGATGGGCTAAAACAAGGGAGTGCATTGTCACCTTTGCTGCTCGTAATGGTGATGGATGACATCATAAAGGCAGCAAGAAAAGATTAAAGAGGGTAAAGAATGAATGATTTTTTAAAATTCAAATACCCATCTCCCATAATCTCGGAAACCATAGATTAGGGAGAGGGAATTGTTTATTGTAATCTTTTCTTAATCTGTGATACATGCAAAATACAGAAGTTAATATCCTTCAGTGTAGTTATAAAATGGAAATAAATCAAAATAAAACAGTGTCCGTAAAACATAGATAATTTAGGAATTGAACAGAGAAAGAATAGCCTGGAATTCAGCTTACAGCTGGAATTCATGAAGTCAAGAAACATCCAAACAACGATTCTTACTCGAGTTCGGGAATTTGTAGACTGGCATGTTCACAATGTCTTGTGTCTTATATCGGACAAACAGGCTGCAGCTTTTACACTTTAAAAGAAAAACAGAAACGTCCATGAATATTAATATAATAAATGGAACTTTAAAAAGCACACAAAACATCAATGAATATCAATACGAGGGCAATTTTTTTTTTTTTTTTCAAGGTCTGATCGGTCGCGACAGTTAAACGCCCGCGAATATATGATGAACCGCTGCGCAGATGTGTTGCGCAACGTCTCTGAAATGACCGTTATGCGCCTCACCTCAGTTCCGTCAGTAGTGAACGTGCAGCGTGCTCGTAAACATGGCTACAACGATCGCTTCGCCCGCCAAGTGTGAAGTGCGCGGTGTAATTTGATTTCTTCAGGCTGAGGGGTGCAATGGAGCCGAAATTCATCGCCAAATAAGTCGTGTGTATGGTGAAACGTGCATGAGCGACAGCAAAGTGCGACAATGGTGCAGGAACTTTACAGCAGGGCGTACAGACGTCCATGATGCAGGCGGCCAGGGAAGGAAGCGTGTGTCAACCGATGATCTTGTTCAGCGTGTGGATCAGGCAATTCGAGAAAATCGTCGGTTCACAATTTCTGTGTTGAGTGCTTCGTTTCCTGAAATTTCCAGGTCAGCTCTCTACACAATTGTGAGTGAGACACTTCAGTACCGCAAACTTTGTGCGAGATGGGTTCCGAAGATGCTGTCTGACCGTCACAAAACACAGCGAATGGGCGCCGCTTTAGCGTTTCTCCAGCGCTACCATGATGAAGGACCGGATGTTTTGAACAAAATTGTCACAGGGGACGAGACATGGGTTCATTTTGAAATGGAAGAAACAAAAGAGCAATCCAAACAGTGGATGCATTCGCACTCCCCGAGTAAGCCAAAGAAATTCAAGCGAACATTCTCCAACAGAAAGTGTATGGCTACTGTGTTCTGGGACCGGAAAGGAGTTCTGTTGGTGGAATTCATGGAACGTGGTTCCACCATCACTGCAGCCGCATACTGTGCGACTATTCAACGTCTACGACGGGCAATTCAGAATAAGCGGAGAGGGATGTTGTCATCAGGCATTGTCCTCCTCCATGACAATGCTCGGCTGCACACTGCAGCTGCCACCACGAACCTCCTGCAGCGTTTCCAGTGGGACGTTTTCGATCACCCAGCATACAGTCCGGACCTGGGTCCATCAGATTTTCACCTCTTTGCTCACATGAAACGCTGGCTAGGAGGACAGCATTTTGACACCGGCGAGGCGCTGCAGACCAGCGTACAAAGATGGTTACAGGCGCAGGCGGCGACGTTCTATCAAGAGGGCATTGACAAGTTGGTACCACGCTACGACAAATGTCTCAATCTGCGAGGCGACTATGTTGAAAAATAGCTGTGATGTATCAGTAAGTGTTACTAATAGAAAAGTGTCAAATTTGTACTGCTGTTTCATTTCGTGACCAATCGGACCTTGAAAAAAAAAATAGCCCTCATATTTTCTTTTCAGACTGTTGAAAAACATGAATATTAACACCTTTAACTGGGTTTGATGCCTAAAGGTGTCAACAGCTGTCGCACGAGTATTGGGTTTGACGCCTTTAGGCGTTCTTGTACTTCTAAATGTGTTCTTACGTAGAGTTAACTGCCTATAGGCGTCTGACTATTCTTAATTACTTCTGACATCTACTATCATAATTAAAACTAATTCCATTCATATTAGATGTGATTATTGCTGTCCTATTCATTTTTATCCGGTCTCACGCCAGTCGGGTAGTTCGCGCCTAGGCGGCAGTCCGACAGCTCTCTCGTGTTGCCTCGTACGGTCCGCGCCAAATTCTTTGTAAAGAATTTATTTTTGTACATGTACATTGAAATTACTAAATTTGCGAGTTGCTGTCGTCATCGTTGTTGTTACGATACAGTTGTTCTGCGAACTCCATTGTCCATGTTCTGATGTGTATGTATGTTGGGTACTCAGACCGAAGGCTGGTTTGATCCTCTGCAGCTCCACCAACAGCTGTCATAAATAGCCTAGGCGTCACTGAAGAGGTGTACTAGGGAAATGAGGAGTGAGGTAGTTTCCCGTTGCTTTCCTCACCGAGCCAGCCGCTGCTGTTACATATCAGTCTGCCAAGCCCACTGAAATGCATGCACCAACCGACCCTATGAGCGATACCTTCACACCATTCATAACAGGGACTGGCTGCATAAGCAATGGTATTACTAGCATCACTCATACCTCAGTCACTATCATATTATCAAAGCCAAGGATGAGACTGAGACAGGTCAATGAAAGTAACAAATTTGATATAGCCCATACCAGAAGACATAGTGCACTGTAAACACTACATCTCGCCAGCAAAGGCATCATGTTCTGATAACTTTTTGTAAATTGGTCTGTATATGGTGGTAAACTGTTCCGTGTGACGTGAACATGGCTTGGTTAGGAAAGACGTTGAATTATCTGAGAACCTGTCGGCCGGAAATAGGAATAACTCAAGAAAACGTGTTGTGTGCCTGTCAAACCAGAGGCGACAGGAAACTGTCTACTGCTGTGAGGAATGTGACATAGCACTTTGTGCTTGACCGTGCTTCCATATTTACCACACTGTGCGCAATATCTGAATGACCTATGAACCAGAAAGTATGTAGAACATATTGATGCATATCTGAAAACTTGAAAAATGTCATCATAATAATGAAAGGAACACTTTTTATATTCACTTTTGTATGAACACACTGCGTATATATTTACGGGTTTACAAGAAAAACGGTAATAACATAATGCTACTGAATTTCTACTATATCACTAATAATTTAAATAAATCAAGTTAAATATATTTTTATGTTGAGTATTTACATCTGCCGCACGCTACTGTACCCATTCCAAAAGTGCACGTTGCGCTGAATAATTACCCACTGGCTGATTGACGTTATGAAACTATTCCCCAGTTAAGGGGTTAATACTGACTTTTCAGACTACTGCAAAACACAAAACACAAGGCACTTGCAAACTAATACAACTACTACGACAAAGTAGTTACATGCTATAACTCAAATCTACGTACCTAATTGCTCTAGACTTCAACGGAATTATATTCTCTAGGTTACCTTAGGCACAATTCTGTTCTTGACTGACATGTATCACTTCTTTTCCTTCCACCAGTTTCCTACTCCACATTCCCCTAACAAAGTTAAATAAATTTGCAATTCTGCCCGGGTGCATCCATTCTCTGTTCAATAACGTTACAATTGCATACAGCTGATTTTTGTTATCAATTTTTCTTACATCCTCTTCATCTATAAATTTCTCTCGCATTTGTCTTGTCTACAAGTAACTAATCTCATTTTGTTCCGTATTGAAGATACAATAAGTAAAATTCTTTTAAGAATAAAACTACGGTGTCCACCTATTCAATACAATTATATTTTGTAGTGATTAAATCCTACATGAATTATAAACACTAGTTAGGAACATGTTTCGCCCTAATTTTGGGCATCTTCAGCCTAATACTAATCTTAAGGTCAAGTCTTAAATCTATTAAACATTGGAACTTAATACTAAATACAATGGTCTTATGCTAAAAATATTTTTACAAAAGTTGATATTTACATAGTTTACAATATGTACATTAATTAAAAGCCAGAATTTTTAACAAGGAAGCAACTAAATTATTTTATTTTACAATGACTAGATAACGTCCAAAATGTAATATGGATTTCTCCTACTGTATGGATGAAAGTTTATGCAAATGTGTTCATATTGACTAGATCACAGCATGAATTGGTGTTTCACCAACTCTATGGATGAACATTAGGTTGAAGGTTTTACAGTTGGTTCGTTCAAAGGAGGCTATGGTCACCTATGTCGTAAGTATATTGTTACGAAATCGGAACCGTGGTATACAGCCAATCATGTTGGGTTTGAATGTTCCTTTAGAAAGAAGCATGGTAATATTTTATAGGTTAAATCATGTATGTTGGAAACATATTGTTGATATCATTCCTTAGTGCTCATCTGATAAAATTTTTTGGAATATTGTGCCATTCTTGTCGATTAACGTTCCCATTGGTGCATTGTTTAACCTTGGGAGGAATTATGAGTTGTCTATAAATGAATAAGAGAAAAAAGGAATTTTAGAATGAAGAAGTAGAACCCAATATAATAAATGTAAAATGAAAGTTTTACCCCATAAAAGTGGACGAACTTACTTGTCCTGTCAGATGTTAGCTGGAACCACTTGTTTCGGCTGTATCTGAACGACTAACCTTGTTACTTCTAGTGTAGTACTGATGCGGTAACGGAGGGATGGAGTGTAGAGGGGAAGGGGGAGTGAGTTTCAATTTGTGCCTCTGCGTTGTTGCTAGAGAGGTGTTACTCGAATCGGATTGGGCGGGCCCAGCATTAGGCGTGGCGATAGGAGCGCATGCGTGCTGTGATTTAAACATACTGGGGATTTTATTCTGATTTACGGCCTGAATTAACCTCGGAGTTGCCTCATATAACGGATTTTTGTTGTCAATGACGTCGTTAAGGTTATTATTTTTATTATAAGTTTGTTCCAAATAAATGTACAAGTTTTCCGTCTGGTTCAACTTGTACAAAATATAATTGAATAGGTGGATACAGTAATTTTATTCTTGAAAGAATTTTACTTTGTCTTGTCTCTAAACAATCTTTTATAAGGTGTGCCCATCCCATTTCTTCAGAACATAGTAAACATTTATTTTCATCTCTATTTTTCCTATATGCTTTAATTTTCTCAGAGGTGAAGCTTCCACGGTGTGTAGAATTATTTAGTTTATTTTCCGGGTTGAACCGTGTTGTTGTTTTCTGTACATTACGCATAGTTTGCTGACGTTTTGAATACATTGCAGTATTATTTGTGAAGGTGACTGAAATACCCCTACTCGATCCGCTTCGATGTAATCAGTCTCCAAGGCAGCAATCACACTACAAAGGGTGGTTCCTGACCTTGGTCTATATATCCTAGCATTTTTGTCTGACATAAGCCCCCTGGCTGTCTCGTGAGAATTCTGGAAGGCATATGTCACAGCCAGGTAGTGGGGCTTTCCCACGCCGTTATGTAATAGGAGGTTTGACCTGCGTGTTTATGTTGTGGTCTGTATGTCTTAATCTATGTATGATGGGCATCCAAGAATTACTGATTTTATATCCTTCTTCTAAATTCATATGGCGAGGCTATCAAAATCAAGAAACATCCTAACAATGATCCTTACTCAAGTTCGGGAATTTATAGACTGACATGTTCACAATATCTTGTGTCTTATATCGGACAAACAGGCCGCAGCTTTTACACAAGGTACCAAGAACATTCTAACACAATCAAGCACAATAAGTTTTCCGCAATGAGTATACATATGAAAGAAACAGGCCATCAACACACAACAATAGAACAGGATCTAACTATCCTCAAAAAAATTAAATAAAGGAAAACTAATGAACGAGTAAGAGAACGTATACATCTTTTTGGACCAATACTTTAATAAAGACTGAAATTTAAATGATACATTAGACTACAAGAACTCTATTTACGAGATAATACCTAGATTACTGCAAGTATTAAAAATAAAAGGACTTATATTTAATAACATCTATAAATTTCCTCCCTCAACAACTCCTACAGTTTTAATCAACACCACCACCTCGCAATTATCCCCTACAAACATGCCCCCACTGACAGACGAAGTACATAATGCTCTGCCCACCCCTCCTTCCCGTACACTTCCCCCGCCAAGGACAACACACAGCTATAACACACAAAGTGCGAGCACAGTGATATCCAGTCGAGCTGGCACCGCAAGCAGTTCAAACTTGCCACGAAAGACACGAGGAGGTGAGCAGAAAAGTCCAAAGTAGACACCTTATTGTGTCCATTCACACACTTTGTTTTCTTTAACAACCTTTTTTTTTTTACCGAGCTCGATAGCTGCAGTCGCTTAAGTGCGGTCAGTATACAGTATTCGGGAGATAGTGGGTTCGAACCCCACTGTCGGCAGCCGTGAAAATGGTTTTCCGTGGTTTCCCATTTTCACACCAGGCAAATGCTGGGGCTGTACCTTAATTAAGGCCACGGCCGCTTCCTTCCCACTCCTAGCCCTTCTCTGTCCCATCGTCGCCATAAGACCTATCTGTGTCGGTGCAACGTAAAGCAACTAGCAAAAAAAAAAAAAAAAAAAAACCAACCTTTTTAATTTCATTACAGATGTTTTAACATCTTTCATTTCGGATCCAGAAACGATTTCACCACCAACTTTAGAATCTCGAGAAGTCTCCCATTAGACCGATGACAACAACCGTAGCAAGATTTCATTATCAGCATTTCGATAATCAATCCTACAAATACTACCCACCTAGCTAGTCTTGAAGTTTTAAGAATGATACTGGCATCGACATCAATAATAATAATAATATGAATAATGAGTACAATAAGTTTGCCAAACATATTACCACAAATTTAGAAAACTACTTTAAATTTTCAAGGCTATTCTAGTTGATTTCACGTGTTTAAATATGTAGTCAGACATCAAAGATAGCCTAAATATTTACTACAGACAACACTCAGACATTTTAACCAGATTCTCAACTCAGTGAATGATTATTAATGTGCTACCCAATTGGTGTTTTAATTATATAAGATGTGTAATTGTGAATTATATTCACTAAGAGACAATGACTTAGACGCCAGAACAGGGCTTACCATCGAACGAATTGTTTTAATGTGTTTCTACTGAGCATTTACCATCCATTTGTAATGTGATTTTATAATCAAATAGTACAAATATTCCACTAGTTAATTTAAGATTGAAAAACAGAGATGTATATTTTGACCTATATTTTCCATTTTCAATATAATAAGGAAGCCTAGTAATAGACCATCGGGATCCCGATGATTTATGATTTTGAGGACGAGGTACAGGCTGATGATGACCGTTATACAGGGCGAAACATGTCCCAATAAGGATTATGATTTATAATGTATAAGTCATAATGTTCAAACGAATGTAATATATTGAATAGGTGGAACAATTTTTAAAAATAAATTTGAATATTTTAAGATTACTGAGAAGTTTGGCAATACAGAAATTACTTCAAAATACAGAGAGGTCATTCATCGGACTTTGCCGAAGGAATATCAACTTGATGTAATGCAACACTAGGAGAGTCTGAAAACCACTATTCAAGATGCTTGGAAAGAAACAGTAGGATATACAAGACCAGAAAACATCAGGACTGGTTTGATGAAAATGATGAAGAAATTGAAGCATTGATCTCAGAGAAGAGAAAAGCCTGCAAGCATGGCGAAGGGAAATGAACTTCCACTCTAAGAAACAAGCCGTAAGTATTGCCAAAGCAAATGTCCAAAGAAAAACCTGTGAACTCAAGAAAACATGTTGGACAGCAAAGGCAAAAGAGTTGCAATATCTAGCAGATAAAGATTCATGACAGTTCTTCCAAGCAACAAAAGCAGTTTATGGTGCCACCATCTTTGGCAGGAATCCCCTTTGGTCCAGCGATAAGAGTACACTTTTAAAAGATCAATACTCCATCTTGAATAGGTGGAAAGCTGTGCCTGGTCTAGGCCCGGTTGGGGACTGGTTCTGAATTGAGTAGGAGCCAGTCAGTACTCTTCAGGGAACAGACTGGGATGGGGGGCCTCAACCCCGACACAGCGCGTCCCAATGGCCGATAGGGGAAGTTCCTGTAGATATGCAGGGCAGGTGCGAATAAGGTTATACCAAATAAGCACCCACGGATCAACTAAGGCAATCCAATGCCTTATGGATAGGGTTTTGACCCAAAGGCTATAGGAGTAAACTCAGAAAGAAAATCAAGCAAGGACAGAGGCTTTAAGGGAGCAGCCCTCTCACTGTCCTAGCTCCATCACAGGGTTAATTACCCGTATGGAGTGAATTTCAAAACAATTCAGAGAAATATTAGCTTTGAAGCCGGACGGATCACAAGATGATGAATTGGCGAGAAATGGAATATGAGAATCAGAACCTGGAATACTCCAGCAGAACTGAGAAGATTAACACTGGACTGGACTTCATATGGAATGTGGCTGAAGGACCCAATGCCTGCGAGGGCATAAAGCGAAAAGAGAAAGAAGAAAAATAGGTAGAAAGAGCATTTTAAAGACCTTGAACCAGGAATCGATTATTGATGAACAGGTGTATGATATATTAAAACAAGCTCCCATCAATGAAGAACTTGGCTCCCTGCCAACACTAGATGAAGTTAAGCATCCTGTCAATCAAGCAAAGTGTCACAAAGCCTCTGGTCCTGATGGTATACCAGCGGAATCTCTCAAAGAAGGAGGTGAGGAACTCATGACACATACATGAACTGATTGCCAACATTTGGAGGACTGAAGAAATGCCTCCTGATTTCAGAGACAGTCTGGTAGTTCCCATATTTAAGAAAGTGGATCAAACAAACTGCAAAACAACTATCAGGGAATATCCTTACTGCCGTGCCTGGGAAAGCTTATTGCTCGAATCTTCGCAAATCGTATTGTACCCTTGGTGGAGAAAATACTTCCAGAGAGTCAGTGTGGCTTCAGGCCTTCTAGATGAACCACAGATATGATATTCACAGCTCGTCAACTTCAGAAAAAATGTAGAGAACAAAACAGACCTCTTTATATTGCCTTTAATGATCTTACTAAGGCATTTGACTCTGTGAACCGAGAAGCTTTGTGAAAAATTTTAGCTCTATATGGTTTTCTGCAGAAATTTATTGCCATCTTGAAATTGCTCTACACTGGTATGATGGCAGCTGTCATTGACAACGGCTCTACTGAAGAGCCATTCCATATCAATACCAGTGTTAAGCAAGGCTGTGTGATAGCCCCCACTTTGTTTTCCATGTATGTCATGGAACTTGTCAGAGATGATCTCCCTCCAGGAATACATATAACTTACAGGATGGATGGTAAACTTTTTAATTTGAGCCATTTAAAGGCAGGAACTCAGACATTCTCTGCAGCATTAGTTGAGCTACAGTACGCTGATGATAATGCTGTTGTACCTCAGACACAAGAAGTGCTTGTGATAATCCTGAATGCTTTTTACGCTGCATACAACAAGATCGAACTAAAACTTAATACCAGCAAAACACAGATACTATACCAACCAGCCCCTAGGGAAGGTCAAAGAGATATCAGTGTCACAATTGATGGAGTGAGCCTTCAAGTTTTAAACACCTTCCCATACCTTGGCAGCACCCTCTCATCAAGTGCAAATATAGATTCAGAAATCCAGCACAGAATTAACCATGAAGGAGCGTCCTTTGCTAAGTTAAGATCTTGAGTTTTTTACAATAATGATGTCAATATCGCAACAAAGATTCTTGTGTGCAATTCTGTTGTAGTTCCAACCTTACTCTACGGATCTGAATCCTGGACATGCTACAGTTGACACCTTAAGAAGCTGGAACAATATCATCAGTGTTGCTTGGGGAGGATACTGCAAATAACTTTGCAAGACAGGCACACAAATATCAGCGTTCTTGAGGAGGCACACACCATCAGTATAAAATTGATGGTTTTAAGATGCCAGCTACGATGAACAGGACACATAGTTCGCATGCCCAATGATCGCATTCCCAAACAAGTGTTTTACTCTGAGCTATCAGTAGGTAATCACAGTCTAGCTTAAGCAAGCAATGGTAACGGATGTACCATGTTAAGTGTGCCGGTTGAGTGGAGTGGAGGAAGTGGGGGAGCTGACGAGGCAAGTGGAGTGTGACGAGGAAAATGATCGGTGTAGAGCAATATCGGGTCATTACAGGAAGGTGGCAGGGAAGAAGAAAGAAGGGAACAACCAAAAGAAAGGAAGGTAAAGTGGAGATGGGATTGATGGTTGAGATGCTGTTGGTAGCAGCGGTGGTCACTGTGCTGCTGATTACTGGAGGCGTGGAAGTAAATCCAGGTCCTCAGTGCAGCAGAAATATGACCTGGGAGGACATAGAAGTCATAAGGTAGGTGGTAAAGGAGGTAATGGAGGAGCTCTGCCCATTTGGACAGTTAAAACAGATAATACAGAAGCAAGTTAAGGAGCATGAAAAGACGAGGCAATGAATTCAGGAAAGCACGAAAGAAGCTAAAGCAAAAATGGAAAAAAGTGAGAGAGAAATTGTGTCACTATGGGTGAAAATACAAAATATGAAAGAGGAGGTGTTGAATCTGAAGATAGAATTAGCAGCCAACAGTCAAGCATGTAGGAAGGTATCCATATTTATTTACGGTGTGCAGGAAGATAAGGCTGAAGCTAAAGTGGACATTATTTATAAGTGGTAGATGTCATTCAAAATAAAGTGAAAATTAACTTTAATGAGGTCGATATAGATAATGTCGAGAGAGTAGGTAAGGTGAGAAGGCGCAGACCTATGAAAGTGACATTGCTATCCACATTGATGATGGACATAGTGACAAGAAATGGCGGTAATCTGCAGAGTGAAAAATGCGGATTAAGAGGGATATGGGAAGAAAGGGGAACAAGAATGACAAAATTTTAAAGAAACATTCAGTTAGAGCAAGACTGCAAGGGTTGAAGGCGCATATTAGAAGCGAGATACTGGTGGTGACCAAGGGGAAATGAACTCGAAGTTGGACAGTGACGAAACTTTAGGCATTGGAAGAGTGTCTTAAGCAGGAAGAAATGAGTAGGGCTGAAGAGGACGTGCATAATAGAAATGGTGGAGCACCAAGTAACAGGGATATGAGAGAAGTGTATATAGATGTGGTGGCAGAAAGAATCAGGAAAGTGCTGGAGGAGAGAAAAACGCACGAAAAGTTAAGTGGACACAAGCATAGTGGGAAAGAACTGAGGCTGGAGACCAGTGTGGGAACAGAAATGAGGATACAGGAAGTGACAGTGGAGGAAAAATCACAATAAATGGCAAGTGGACATAGGTACAGTGAAAATAATGGTTTGAGGGAGGAAGCAGAAGTAAGAGGAGCTATGATTAAAGGGAGAAGCATGAGTTTAAAGGAGCTGCGGGGTACGAAAGGTAAAAATGATGAAGGCATAGTGATGAGAAGTAAAAGGTCAAGTAGCATTAGTAAGCTAGGTAATGGTGTTAATGTATAATTAGATTGGAAGTGATTAAAGCTAAGAATATTTGATGCTAAGGGATTATTATAGTTAAGTATTTTAAATTATAAGTGGTTGTAAATTTGAAATGAATAGTGAATTTATTATGTTGAAATGGCATATGACTTTTAGTGCCAGGAGTGTCCGAGCAAGTTCGGCTCGCCAGATGCAGGTCTTTTGATTGGACGCCCGGAGGCGACCTGCGCGTCGTGATGAGGATGAAATGATGATGAAGACGTCACATACACCCAGCTCCCGTGCCAGCAAAATTAACCAATTAAGGTTAAAATTCCCGACCCTGCCGGGAATCGAACCCAGGACCCCTGTGACCAAAGGCCAGCATGGTAACCATTTAGCATTTAGCAATTATGAAGTTAAATTTGGTAGATGGTAGAGTATACTCAAGAGTAGAGGATGTTAAGCAAGTTAATGGTAGAACTGTATTGTTATTTGGATTGTAGAATTGTATTGTTATTTGGAAGTGATTATAATAAGGAAGGATGGTTGAGATTTAGGATGGGAGGTGTAAATGGTTGATTTGGTGGTATGGTAGAGTCTGTGTCTTAAGTTTAAATGAGATTGGAGTGGTGGTGGCTAAGAGTAAATAACTAAATGGTGGAATTAAATGAGATTGGAGTGGTGGTGGCTAAGAGTAAAGTCAACAATATTTGAATGGTGAGTTAAAGTGAAGAGGGATGAAGTTATATGTGGAGTATAATTATGTTAATAAGAGTGTGGTCATAATGAAAGCTAGGTCAGTTTGTTAATATTCAGAGTGGAGGATGTTAAGATGTTAAATTTGGTAGATGGTAGAGTGCGTGTCATAAGTTTAAATGAGACTGGATTGGTGGTGGCTAAAAGCAAGCAAGTGAACGGTGGAATTGTATTATTTAGATTGTGGAATTGTATTGTTATTTGGAAGTGATTATAAGGAGGGATGGTTGATATTTAGGATGGGAGGTGTAAGAGGGATGAAGTTATATGTGAAGTGTAATTACGTTAATAAGAGAGTGGTCATAATGAAAGGTGGGTCAGTTTGTAAATATTCAGAGTGGACAATGTTAAGATGTTAAATTTGGTAGATGGTAGAGTGTGTGTCTTAAGTTTAAATGAGATTGGAGTGGTGGTAGCTAAGAGTAAGAAAGTTAATAGTGGAATTGTATTGTTATTTGGATGTGATTATAATATGGAAGGATGGTTGAGATTTACGATGGGAGGTGTATGAGAATCTGTATTACTGAACTTTTAAGTGGTGGTAAATTTGAAATGAATAGTGAATTTATTAAGGTAATTTTGAGTGATGGTTGCTTTGAGTGATTATGTTTAAGAGTTGGGTAATGAGATTAATCATGACTGGTGACAAGGAAGTAGTTCATGTAGAAAAAGTAACATGAGAAGAATGTGGCACACTAACGTGGCAGGAGTTGTAATGTTATGGCTAGGTCAGCAAACCTGAGTAGGTCAAGTAAGAGGATGGTAAAAGTGGTGGAATGTGCAAGGTTCACGAGTCCAGCCATGAGAGATACGAAGGTCTTTAACCTTCAGGTGCCGTTCTGGTGATGTTTTTATTTTATTTATTTTTTACCTTATTTAATGCCATTTTTATCCAACTGCCGTATTTCCAGCTACTGTTCTCCGAATAGGAACTTAATTTCTGTTTTGATTTGCCATTGCATAATTGTTGTCTTATTTTATGTTGTCATGTATCTTTGAGTTTACAGTTATTTAAAATCTTGTTTTGTTAGTTTGGTGACATATTGCCATGGCGATCAGATCTCCAATAGGAGTTGGCCAGGGGCCATTTTGCCGTGGTGACAATTATTTATTCCAGCTTATCTTATTTTGTTTGTTCGCTTATTTAATTTAATCTGATTTAATTTCTTGTTAGTCTTACTAATATATAGCTTAGATTGGAGTTTTAATATGTTCCTTGGTAGGATCAATTGGTTTAATTACTGTAAGATCCGAGGAAATAAATAAATAAATTCCTATCAGTAGGTAAACGCTGTGTAGGTGATCAGAGGAAGCGATTTAAAGATGTAATCAAGGCTAACTTGAAGAGAGGTAACACTGAGGTTGATAACTGGGAGAAATTAGCCCTTGACCGTTCATCCTGGAGATCACTAGTCCATCATGGCACACTGTCTTTTGAAGAAAACCGCCGATGTACAGCAAATGAAAAGAGGCAACGTAGGAAAGAAAGAGAAGTGCTGAGGTGAAATAGAAACAACATGACTGCTCCACCTGGGACTACCCGTCATCACTGTGGCAAATTGTGTAACTCCCGCATTGCACTGTATAGTCACCTCCGAACGCATAGATGAAGTGGCATCCTGTGTGGAAGACAAACCTACTCAATTACGAGTGTTTGCTATCATCACTAAGCATAAACAGAAATGAAAATCGCAAGTTTGAAATTTGCAAAACTACTCAAAGATTACCAACAAAGCTAAACAGATTATTATGAGTACTATTTTATCCTACTATGCTCATAGATATGCATGAAAAATACACACACAGAGATACACATGAATATAGCAGGCAAGATACTATCTAATATAGGCCTACCGTATCCATCTCAACTGAAATGTGGTTATATGATTTTTACAGTTGGTGCATTACTATTATTTTCCCTACTACATGGGACGGAGAATAAAAGTGTCCTCAAATGCTAAAAAATAAGACATCTACAGTAATTTCTCAAAAAAAATATTCTGTCAAAACTACACCAATATTCCTAGCCACATGACACATAACTTGGTTCCACATACTTTAAATTAACGAACAATGGTACGGAGATAGCCTTAAAACTTGCCTTCCCGATTGCAATGCGATGTAATCCACTCTATACAAATGTTTTGTGGAAGGAGGGTTACTTTGTTTTGAATCTAACTGCAAAAAAGACTTAATATGCTGTGGGATGACATTTAGAAGTTCCAACTTGACACTGTTCGGTTCATAAGGGATTCCTTTCCCGCCCAGAAACTTAATTATATCTCCCTTTCTCCACGAGTGATCGGGCAGTTTTTCAATTCTAAACAAATGGTAAGACGCACTGTCCATAACAACTACCGGACTGGCTTCAAAACGAGAAAGAACATTCACAAACCATTCTTCGAATACATCTCCATTCATTTCCTCATGATAGTCTTTTGTGCAGTTAGATTCAAAACAAAGTAACCCTCCTTCCACAAAACATTTGTTGCCGACATGCGTAATTATCAAGCATTTTTTCCCTTCCCCAAAGGATTCTTCCTAAGGTGCTTGAAAAATTTGTTTTGTTATTTTTTTTTGTTATTTGCTTTACGTCGCACCGACACAGATAGGTCTTATGGCGACGATAAGGTAGGAAGGGGCTAGGAGTGGGAAGGAAGCGGCCGTGGCCTTAATCAAAGTACAGCCCCAGCATTTGCCTGGTGTGAAAATGGGAAACCACGGAAAACCATCTTCAGGGCTGCCGACAGTGGGGTTCGAACCCACAATCTCCCGAATACTGGATACTGACCACACTTAAGCGACTGCAGCTATCGAGCTCGGTGCTTGATAATTCCTTCAAGAATGCATCCTTGCTGGATTTGAGAGTTTTATCACTCCATACTTTCGCACAGGTATGTCCTGAATTTGCCTGCTGCCATTTCTTGATGGATACAGTACTTTTGTGACAATATGGAAGCAGCTGGGGTATGGGTGGTGCTGAGTAATGACATTCAGAGCACAACTAGTGCATCTGAGTGTTATGAAAGGTGTTGCTCATAGGGTCAGTCGTGCTGCAATAGCACTTTCTGACCCAGTGAGGAAAGCAAGGGCAAACTACCTCACTCCTCATCTTGCCTAGTACGCCTCATTTTGGTGCTGCCATTGGTTTTTGCGGTTTCCTTATAACCGCATAACTTTTGGTGGTGCTATTTGAGGATCCAACCAGCCTCTGGGCTGATGATCTAACAGACAGATAGACATGTCCTGAATTCAACTATATCTCATCCAAGTAATAAATTGGTCTACCCTCCTCCCGAAACTTTCTTATCTGATGCAAATAATGTCTTCGCAACAAAGCTATTTCCTCCCTTTCAATAAGAATTGGTTGGCGACTACATGACATAAAAACTTGAAATTTAAATTTCTTTAAAACCAATGAAGAGTTGCATGCAAAAATGAAGGCAAGGTTTAATCACTCTTCACATACTCTAAGATCTTGTCGATTGTTGGTATTACAATTTTAAACAAAATCTTGTGAACTGTTCGACGAATTGAGTCCCTAGTGAAACAATCATACTTGTCCACTACTTCATTTCATTCCGAATTGCATTTTCATGAAACGACTGTTCCTACAGTTTTTTAAGTTCCTTTCTAGCGCGATAAATACTAGTTCCAGAAATGGCAGTAGTAGCGGCTACTAACCTAGTCACATTTTCGAGAGTACTACCAGGATTTGTATCACTAAACTTCTTTAAAACGTCCAAAACACACTGTTTTTCTTCACTCCTCAGTGCTTTTATCTTCTTATGCTTTACGTGAGAAGGGCTAAGCTCACCCAATTTCACTACACACAGAACTTTAACAAAGGTTATGTAAACGTAAATTAAAACAGTTAACCAAATCCTAAACACCAAGACAAACACTGACTACCAACTCAATTAATAATGATATATTACTAAATATTAGCACTGAGCCCTTTCTGAAGTGCTCATTTAATTAACCAGTCATCTATTCGAACGTATAAAGAAGATTTTATTTTATTAAATACTAGTCACTGGACGGGAACATCTACATTCAGCAGCCCATGTTGCAATTTCTGCAGGGAGTTTGGAGCTCAGGTGTATTTGCTCACCAGCTAAGTTTAGGAGGAGGAATTTCAACATGACATACACAAAGCAGAACAAGGAAACAATAGAACTCCAACGGACAACATTTCGGAGGCCCAGCGAGGGGCTAGAGGAGCTGAAAATATAAGTTTGAAGTAAGCATCACGAGCGCGATGTGATGGACCAATGATAAGATAGCGTCACCGTCATTTTGGCTAGACATTGGTCTATGCGAGTGATGGCCCTGATCGAGGATATAACGGCATCCTAGAGTATAATATAACTATTTATAATAGTTTATTTAAATCCGCCTAGATCAATACACTCATTAAATGAAAGAAACATTATTAATTAAACCATACATGTTTCGGGAAATCTCAACCATTCCCTTCATCAGTGGTTAGATCAAAGAATAACACAATATGACACAATCTTTTGTTTTACAATTTGAAGGAGTATTGTGTCCCAATACATAATCAATCCATCTATTTTATCCACTATTTTATTATATTCCATGTAATCCATGAATATGTTAGCTAAAATACCTGAAGCCGGCGAACCCATTGCTAGGCCTTTAGACTGTTTGTAAATTTTGTTGTCAAAAACAAAATAGTTATTTTCCAAAGTAAATTCTAGTAATGTTAAAAATTCTTCAATTTCCACCTTGCTTAATTTGCTGTGTTGCATTAAATTCTTTCTTACTATTTTTATAGTATCTACAATAGGAATGTTGGAGTACATATCTTTGATATCCAAACTATGTATCGTGTAGTAGTCTGTTAGCTCAATGTTTTTAATTCTGTTACAAAAGTCAACAGTATTAATTAGGTGCGTCTGGCTATAAAACTTATAGTGTTCTTTTAAAAATATTTGTATGAATTTGGTCGTCTTATATACTGGACTATTTCTGAAATTAACTATTGGTCTAATAGGAATTTCTTGTTTATGAATTTTCGGTAGTGCCTTTAAAGTAGATGTTTCTGGGTTCATGTTAATTAAACAGTTAGTATCTTTGGAGTCTAATAAAAAAGTTATGTTATTGAGAATTTGTTTAAGTTTTTTCTGGATAGAAGACGTGGGATCTTTTTTAATCAATTCAAAATTATTGCTAGTTAGAAAATTCTTAGTCTTTTCAATATAAACCTGTCTTCCTATCAGTACAATAGTATTACCTTTATCAGCTTTTGTCACAACAATATTCTATCTTATTCTTCAATAATTTGATATTCTTATTCAACTCCTCATGGTTCTCTACCGTATGTTCTATCATATTGGATAATGTTCTACTAACTTCGTATCTAAGAGGAACTTGTTCATCAACTGATAAAGGTAATACTATTGTACTGATAGGAAGACAGGATTATATTGAAAAGACTAAGAATTTTCTAACTAGCAATAATTTTGAATTGATTAAAAAAGATCCCACGTCTTCTATGCAGAAAAAACTTAAACAAATTCTCAATAACATAACTTTTTTTATTAGACTCCAAAGATACTAACTGTTTAATTAACATGAACCCAGAAATACCTACTTTAAAGGCACTACCGAAAATTCATAAACAAGAAATTCCTATTAGACCAATAGTTAATTTCAGAAATAGTCCAGTATATAAGACGGCCAAATTCATACAAAATATTTTTAAAAGAACACTATAAGTTTTATAGCCAGACGCACCTAATTAATACTATTGACTTTTGTAACAGAATTAAAAACATTGAGTTAATAGACTACTACATGATACATAGTTTGGATATCAAAGATATGTACTCCAACATTCCTATTATAGATACTATAAAAATAGTAAGAAAGAATTTAATGCAACACAGCAAATTAAGCAAGGTGGAAATTAAAGAATTTTTAACATTACTAGAATTTACTTTGGAAAATAACTATTTTGTTTTTGACAACAAAATTTACAAACAGTCTAAAGGCCTAGCAATGGGTTCGCCTGCTTCAGGTATTTTAGCTAACATATTCATGGATTACATGGAATATAATAAAATAGTGGATAAAATAGATGGATTGATTATGTATTGGGACACAATACTCCTTCAAATTGTAAAACAAAAGATTGTGTCATATTGTGTTATTCTTTGATCTAACCACTGATGAAGGGAATGGTTGAGATTTCCCGAAATATGTATGGTTTAATTAATAATGTTTCTTTCATTTAATGAGTGTATTGATCTAGGCGGATTTAAATAAACTATTATAAATAGTTATATTATACATTCAGACCAGTCAATACGGACCAAACACAATATTAACCTATCATGGTTAAGTTTATTAACAGTGGCATCTTAGAGGACGAATTGATAAAAGCGATTAGCGCATGGACTAGCCACCCTATTATTCGGCGAGATTCTATGCAGGTAACATTGAGAGAAGTATTATTTACGCGAGTGCGGGCCAGAACTTATGTTTCTTGATCGTGTGGGGACTTGAAATTTGGTTTAAGACGCTCAGTCTGCAATTCAATTATTCAAAATGTTAAACTTTTGAGAATGGCTTTTATTTTTTGATTTCCAGAGGGAAGAACAGTTTACAGATCGTCATTCAATGTTTAGTAGCTTGCTGGTGTAAACAGATTTTACGAGGACATCAAATTCAGTAATTTCCAGTCCAGCATTTAAAAGGGAAATATATGACCTAGTTACGGGACTAGATAAGAGAAGTTGTTCCGCGACTGAATGGGAACTGGTTTCACGGTCAGTGGAAATTACCCCGGCTGTAGTATTCTAGTAACTGGAAGGTTAATCTTGACCCAGTTTTCTACACCGTGAACGAGGGGATGTTTTAAATAACATCCAGGAGCAGCGACGGAGACTACAAGATCACCACTTCAACGGCAGGAGGATGGAGACCCAAGGGCTGACAAAGTTCATTACTGAACACACCACTTTCGATACGACTGGCTAAAATGATGGGGTGCTGGCCGTCCGAAAGGCAGACGGCAATAAGTCTACGAAATAGACGAGTACAGAATTTTCAATGTAATTATATGTATGTGAATGTGAACGTGTTTTAATGTTGCAAAAGGGGATAGGTTAGTTTTGATATTTAATTTCAGTAGATTTAGCTTTTGTTTGGAAGGACTACATCCTATTTAAAGCAAATGTTAGAAAGCTTGTTAATGTAAATATAATTATAATGTAAATGTGCTAGGGTGTCTCTTATTTTTCAAAGTTTTAATTTTGCAATGCATAGGTTATTGTTTTATTAATTTGGGTCTAAAACACCCGAAAACAATTTTTTTCCTTATTTGGAACAGTGCAACCCGTGCCAACTCGCACGCAAACATGTCCATACAAGTTGCATCACAAGAGTGGCGCGCTCTCATTGTTATTGCCACTTGGTTTTCGCTTAACTAACATGGATTGTTTTATATTTCGAAGATGTCAGTGGAAATAAGGAGCAATAAAAAAGCATTTTCTTGGTTGGTGAAGTAAATCACCAAATGACAGGTGCAAAATTACCATCTAATCGTCAAGTTCTCGCAGTTCTATTTTTCAACATACGTGAAGTTAAGTTGACTGTTAGTGAAAGAGCAAATCTTGTCATTCGGAAGTGCAATATATTCTGGGAAAAGGCTAGAATACCTACCCGAGCTGTGCCTAATTGTGTTAAGAAGTTAGTGGATCTTTATCAGGTCTGGTGAGAACTGCAAATAAAATAGCAAGAAGATTCAGGATTTACATAGGCGCCGCGAAGAGAACTTTCAACTTGAATTAGATAATTTATTCAATATCGCACATGCTGATGCTCTTGAAAGAATAAAAAACGAAGAAGATAAAATATTTTTGCAAAAGCAAAGAGAGGGTGCCTAGCGGGTGTTGAAAAAAATTTGGCTGAAAATGAAGAAAGGGCCAGGCTGAGAAAACTCGCAGAAGATAAAAAGAGACTAAAGCAAATGCCTTAATCGAGCTCATTGGAATCTGCAACTTTACAGACCTTTGATACACATGAAGACATACAAGAACAATCTACAAGCTCTGGAGAAAGCCTGGAAGAATCTCTGCCATCCACATCTCAATCTGTAAGTTCTTTAGCTACGTCAACAAGAAGAGGAAGAAAAGATTTTATCACATCTAAATTAATTGCAAATTTAGACAGATGTCAACTAAGCATCAGAGATTCTGTTTATATAATTCAGTCTGTAGTAGAAGCACTTGGTCTTAGTTCTGACAATTACCCGATCAACAAATAGTCTATTCAATGCATTCTAACACAAATGAGAAAAGATCGAGATCCATTAAATCCGATTTTCAGAATAACGTGCCCGAAGTAGTTACTGTTCATTGGGATGGAAAATTGTTACCTGCTCTGGACGTAAGAAGTTCTAAAGAAGAATGCCTACCAATTATTATTTCATACGACGAGGAAGAACAACTTCTTGCTGTGCTGAAGTTAGACAACTCTTCCGGCAAAGGGCAAGCGAAAGCAGTGTCAAATGCCCTTCATGACTGGAACCTGGATGATAAGGTACAAATAATGTGTTGTGATACAACAGCATCTAATACAGGATGCTTGAATGGAGCTTGTGTGCTTTTAGAGCAAAAACTAGAAAGAGAGTTGTTACTCTCTCCTTGCCGCCATCATATTTACGAACTGGTGCTCAAAAGTGTGTTTGAATCAAAGATCCAACAAATCACTAGCAGTCCTGATATTACGCTGTTCAAAAAGTTTAGAGACAACTGGAAGAATATTAATCCTAGTGCCATCAAACCGTGCACTGATTTTGTCCAACAATATCTCTGTGAGGCAAATATTATTGAATTGGTGACGTTTTTTAACAATGAACTGGCAAAATCGACTGTACGAGATGATTATCACGAGCTCATGAGCTCGCTATTGTTTTTCTGGGTGGAGACATTAAAAATAAAATAAAAATCAGACCTCCTGGTACAATGCATCAAGCACGATGGATGGCAGGAGTTATTTACTCCTAAAAAATGTGTTTACTGAAGTCCCAGTTTAAAATGAGCGCTAGGGACAAACAAGTTTTACAAGATGTTTGTTTATTCATTGTGGCAGTTTATGTGAAGTCCTGGCTTGGATGAAGTTTGGCGATAAAAGCGCCGAATCAAAATTTTCGTTTTTTAAAGACCTTAAAAGATTACGAGAAAGTTGACAAGTTCATTTCAAATGCGGCCTTAAACAAGTTCAGTCAACACTTGTGGTACTTGTCAGAGGAAATAGCCATCCTTTCAATTTTTGATAATGAAGTTGATGAGCAGACCAAAGGAAACACTGTAGAAAACTTACAAAAAGAAAGCTTTGGTGATTCCGGAAAGACTGGGCGAGTTGGCCGTGCGGTTAGGAGCGCGCAGCTGTGAGCTCGCATCCGGGAGTAGTGGGTTCGAATCCCACGGTCGGCAGCCTTGAAAATGGTTTTCCGTGGTTTCCCATTTTCACACCAGGCAAATGCTGGGGCTGTACCTTAATTAAGGCCACGGCCGCTTCCTTCCCACTCTTAGGCCTTCCCTATCCCATCATCGCCATAAGACCTATCTGTGTTGGTGCGACGCAAAAAAAAAAAAGAGAGAGAGAAATTCCAGAAAGAGATATGTTTCTCTATATGGTACGTAGTAGACTAGTAGTGTTTAATCTGGTATTTAATTTAGAACTTATTTGTTTTATTTATAGGCACTACAAGTATTTTTTTATCTTGTTTCAGGCAAATCTTTGAGTTATTTTGTTTCTGTCAAGAGTAAAAATTTATTTTCACGACTGAAACTTGACAGTGGTTTCCTTCAAGAAATTGTATCTTCATGGAAAGACAACGTGGCGTTGGTGGAAGCTAAAAAAGAAGGTTTCTACCTTAAAAGCAGTTAATGACACAGCTGAAAGAGCTGTTAAACTAATGACAGACTTTCATGGTTTGATTACCGCAGATGAAGAACAGAAGAACTTCTTATTACATTGTGTGCAAGAACATAGAAAAATTTACCCAGACTGTAAAAAAGAGACTATGAAGAGGAAATATCCAAATGAATAACTATAAAAGTTGTATCTTTTTTGTTACTTACAAGAAGAGCATTACATAAATTTCTGTTTTCATTTGTATTTCTCTAAAATAATTGTTTTGAGTAATCATCTACAAATACATTTAAGAGACCCTTTAAGTAGCTATTTTCTAAAACTTTTAGGTGCCGTCGGCATGGGTTAAAATTAATGTAGGAAGTTGAAATTCTGTATTTGGGTAACTAATAGACTAATAAACGCAATACCCCCTACGGGTGGGGGACGCACTTGTAAAATACACCCGTGGTATCCCCTGCCCAAAGGGGCTCTCAACTTGGGAGTGTGGATTGGCGACCACGGGGCCCTTAGCTGAGTCCTGGCATTGCTTCCACTTACTTGTGCCAGGCTCCTCACTTTCGTCTATCCTGTCCGACCTCCCTTGGTCAACTCTTGTTCTTTTCCGACCCCGACGGTATTAGAGCATTCAAGGCCTAGGGAGTCTTTCATTTTCACGCCCTTCGTGGCTCTTGCCTTTCTTCGTCCGTTACTTCATCTTTTGAAGCGACGGATGCCTTCTTTCTTCTTTTTTTCCTCTCTCTTTACCCCCTGTGGGTGGGGGGTGCAAACGAATAATACACCCACGGTATTCCCTGCCTGTCGTGAGAGGCGACTAAAAGGGGCGACCAAGGGATGACTGAATTAGAACCATGAAACTACTTTTGATTCGTACCATCATGCGGGGAACACCATGGGTTGCCTGGACTTGCGAGTTGTACCACTATATTCGGTACGAAATAGGTTTGTGATTAGTAGGAGCAGAGAGTGGCTCCCCTGTGGGTTTCCAGTACCCGTGCGTCGTACCCATGTGAGCAACACCGCGGGTCTGGGCGTTGCCTGTGAGTTGTACCACTATATGAGCAACACCGTGGGTCTGCGTTGCCTGTGATTAGTACCCACTATGTGAGGAACACCACGGGGCCCGTAGGACCGGCACCCGTGACTAGTACACCTAGGTGAGGAAACTCATCGGTTTGCGTTGGCTATAAGTGGTGCCATTGTGTGCGAAACACCATAGGTCTGCATTACCTGTATGAAGTACAATACTTGTGATTAGTACCATCTTGTGTGGAACACCGTGAGTCTTCGCTACTTTTGATTAGTACCCCAACATGACAAATACCATGGTTCTACTTTACTCGCGACATGTACCATTCTGTGGGGCCTTATTTGTGGATTTTGCACCCCTGTAGACATCAAGCATCATTGTGCTTTATAAGCGGTCCCTTGGTCAGTAATACTATTATTTACGATCTTTCTTTTTTGTCTGATCCACTGTTTTTTTGTTTGTTTGTTTGTTTTTTGTTATTTTGTAGGGTTCATGTCCATCCATTCATTCTTCATGACATTTTTTATTTTATTTTGGTCAGTGGATGAATTTGAAATTTTTGTTATTTCATTTCGTACCATTAGGGGCTGATGACCTCGATGTTAGGCCCCTTTAAACAACAAGCATCATCATCAATAAACACAATAACGGGGTATGCGTTTCAATAATAGAAATGTTTTTTTCCCCTTTTAAGGGACACCCTACCGGTTGCATAAGGTCGCAGCTTACTTTCTTACATTTTTATTCAGAGTTATTGGTTGAGCGGTTAACATCTTTTTATGAGTCTGTTTCCTATTTTGGCCTCATTTAGTTTGGTTTGGTTTGCTTTGATGTTTGTGACGCAGCGTATGTCTCGGGGCTTATTGTAAATGGAAAATTCTAAATTCCCATGGAGGGAATTAGATATTTTTCACCAATAGAGCAAGTCAAAAATGTCAAAATCAGATGTGAGGCTTTTCAGGTGTTTGCTCTATAAACCAGCATTTCGTCTTAGGTCTGACACTAGACTCATCAGAGTGGGATGTGTCAGACCCTACCCAAACGCCTGAAAAGCCTTACATCTGATATGTTTTTGACATTTTTGACATGCTCTATTGGTGAAAAATATCTAATTCTCCCCATGGGAATTTAGAATTTTCCATTCGGAATTGCTAGACGGGCAATAATTCCATTGCGGGGATGTATCTCCCATATGCAGTTATCAGACTGTGCCTCTTATAAGGGCTTCTGATAAGTTCACCTGCATACACCCCAGCGTCAGTGGGTAGGGTCTGACACATCCCACTCTGATGAGTCTAGTGTCAGACCTAAGACAAAACACTGGTTAATAGAGCAAATGCCTGAAAAGCCTTACATCTGATATGTTTTTGACATGCTTAATGTAAATGTAAATAAGGAAACAAATTAAAGTCAGGAAGGACTAGATTAAAGTATCATTTCTTTTTTTGATAGGGGCTTTATGTCGCACCGACACAGATAGGTCTTATGGCGACAATGGGATAGGAAAGGCCTAGGAGTTGGAAGGAAGCAGCCATGGCCTTAATTAAGGTACAGCCCCAGCATTTGCCTGGTGTGAAAATGGGGAAACCATGGAAAACCATTTTCAGGGCTGCCAATAGTGGGATTCGAACCTACTATCTCCCGGATGCAAGCTCACAGCCGCGCGCCTCTACGCGCATGGCCAACTCGCCCGGTTAAAGTATTATTAATGGGAGCTCAAAGTGTAACATGCCATCACATTTACTGGGATTTCTTGCATGATATATGAATGATTATGAATCCACAAATTTTGAAAGCGTGATCTTGGTGATCATTTTGAATATCAAGATGAGCATAAATTAGTGTTTGATTCACGAGTTCCTCAAAGGCAGTTTCGTATTACAAGTTCTGAATAATTAGAATCAATTTTTCTGTAAAGTTTTATTATTATTATTATTATTATTATTATTATTGTTGTTATTCATGCGAGTTTCTAATGTTGTGAGGATAAGATATTTCAGTAACTTTCAGATGTTCAGCCATGATCGATTGTCTATGTGGCAATTTCCTAGTTTCAGATCATGATATTTATTACAGAGTTGGCCACTTTATCATTCAAGTTTAGCTTTATGAGCACGAGTACTTTGATATGTGACCAGCGAGGTCTTGTTTCTTTTCATGCGAGCGAGTGTTAGACGACGTCATTTCATATACTTATTCAGTTTCGGCAACTTTAGGACAGTGATATCGCTTAGTGTGATTTTGAGTAAGAGGACGCATTCATCATTTGGAAAGGCCTGTATTTTATGATTGTGTGCCTCGGGTAGACTGTTGAGCAGTGTGTGCAAAGGGTTAGACCCTGTGTTTTTTAAATTTTTGCTGCTTTATTTTGGGAGACTGAATCTCCGCTTTTGAGTCATTCCGCCGTGCGTTGGCAAAGGTGATATGTTTGTCTACCTAGGAGAGTTTTATTTGAGCGGCCTATACTTCGTGATGATTTTATTGGTTTCTGTCCATGTCGCTACGGTTGTTGCAGCAGACGAGATTTTGTTATCGCGGCGTTTAGTTTGGTTCTTTTATGATATAACCGCGCTGAGGAATATTTTTGTGTCATGTAATCTATTTCAGGAATCAACGTCGAATTATGTGTTGAAAGTTAAAGCCTACTCTGTTATTTTTATGAATTTGTGTCATGTAATTTATTTCAGGAATCCACCTTGATTTGTGCATGTCGTTATAACCACCTTGATTTGTGCATGTCGTTATAAAGTCCACCAGTTGATTGATTTTGTGTCATGTCATTTATTTCAAAAACCTACGTTGAATGCGATGTGTTGCTTAAAGTGTATGTATGTATGTATGTATGTATGTATGTATGTATGTATGTATGTATGTATGTATGTATGTTTAGTCATCAGCCCGAAGGCAGGTTGGATCCTCAACAGGTCTGCCATCAGCTGTCATAGATAGCCTAGGCATCACTGAAGAGATGTACAAGGGAAATGAGGGGTGAGGTAGTTTCCCGTTGATTTCCTCACTGAGCCAGAAGTTGTTATTACATATTAGCCTGCCAAGGCCACCGAAATGCATGCACTAACCAACCCTATGAGCAACAGTTTCACACCAATCGTAGCAGGGACTGGCTGCAAAAGGAATGGCATTATTAGCATCGCTCATACCTCAGTCACTTTCATATTGTCAAAGCCAAATATAAGACAGAGACAGATCAATGGAAGTAACAAAATTGCTCTAGTCTATACCAGAAGACACAGTGCACTGTATCCGCCAGCAAAGGCAGAGTGTATAATTATGTTTCCTTATATTTTCCATTGAGGCTTTGAGTGAATGAGAGTTGCGTGAATGCCGCATGCTTTTTTGGTGAGCCCTGGAAAATATGACATCATGTTTTTGTGTCTTTGATTGTGTATATTTGCCATTTATGTGAGTTTGTAGTGTGTGGTTCCGATCCACTGTATTTTGTTGTGATCATGAGATTGCTCATAATTCAGGGTGTATATATTTGTGCATAGTATGTTTTACTACTCAGCGTGTTTATAATGTACAGTTAGATTAGTTTCTGTCTCCCCTCTGTGCATTAAATCACATCTTTTCTTAAGGTTAGGGACCCCTACTGCAATGTCAAGTGTGCAGGAAAGGGGAACATACTCATCTACAGTTCAAAGTGTTAACAAAATGTAAAGCCAGGAGCATGGTGCGAGCACATAAGCCCAAAGTGTAAAATTAATGAAACTTCAAGATTTGATTTGATATGTTAAGTATGTGTGTCAGCATACATTGTAAATCTGTAATACATTTTTGATTCTCAAGATGGACTTTATCAAGTTGAAAGAAAAATTCTGAGTTATGTAAAAATTTGGATCATTTGATACTTTTTGCTATTTTTCATATTTTCCTTGTTATTTTAATAAACAGATTTGCCTCCAAAACTGACGTCATGCTTCACCTTACTTTATTTATAGCTTTTAGTTGACCTCACCGTGTCCATATTAGTTACATGTTCTCCATCAAAATCCAGGGTGTATGTATTTTTAGGGCATTTTGTTTCCATAGTTCGAACTGAGCACCCCTGGGAGTGGCTGACTAGTCTGGGGCAAAATTACCTTGATGGTAGAAACGGGGACAGTATGAATTAAAATCATAATAATATGCAAGGTCACTAACGCGCCAATAACAGCCGGAACACAGCAGTAAACAGAAAGTACATGGGCTGTATGTTAGCTAAATGAGCCGATATTGAATACTGCAATGGCTGTTCCGCTGTTGACACATCACCCCTCTCAAAAGGTACTTTAATGCACAATTATTAATTATAAATTGAAACTAAACAGCTTTTTACAAGCAAAAAGTGAAGATAAACGGATTTAGGTGAGGTACATAACTTTTACGCGGAAATAACATTACTTAACACATATAAAATATTTTTACACTTTACCAAAAGATAGACAGTACCACTGCATTTACCACATGTTTTTGGTATTTACATGATCTCCCAGGTTAATTGAGATAGGGTATAGCTCCTTAATGCTTCAACCATTGGCAGAAGAACAGCCAATCAACGACACCCCCCCCCAGTATGGCGGACCGTAGCCTGCACTATATAATGAGGTGGAATTACAACACCACTTCATTCCACTGAGAACTTGGCTGCTATCAAAGTCAGTTGGAACCCTCGACAATGCTAAATTCGGTGAAACATCAGGACCATCACCTGCTCCTGGACCAAAGCCTACAAGCCCGGAAAATACTGACATAATTTGTAGCCCTGGCCGTGAAAGCTACAATTGCTATATAGACCATTGTAAGTTTCTAGTGGGATAATATGATCCACTTCCACAGATTAGCTGCGTGTTGCAAACCACATACCACCCCTTGACACAGACACTCCTCCCTCATAAGTAAAATAAACCAAAAGTTAAAAGTTCCAAATTTTTATAAACAAATCTTGTGGTGTAGGGGTAGTGTTCCTGCCTCTTATCCAAAGGCACTAAGTTCAATTCCCAGCCAATCCAAGGATTTAAATTCTGGACTGAGGGATGAAACAAATTTCACCCAGCCTCTTGAGACCACCTGCTTGCAAAAGCCAAGTGATCCAGCTGAGGATGTTGTCATACTGTTCATGTGGCACACCAGTATCTGAAGACAGGGCAGCAATTACCTTGGTAGGCCAAGTCTCTTAATGGGCTCTTATACCATCGGTTTGTTTCTTCAAAAATATCAAAATATTTTCATTAGCTAACCCCTTACCAAAATTTGTTGTAACAACTTTAAAAGTCAACAATTACAGAGAAAAAGTCACACTCAGTATCTCACTAAATGTACTTGGTTCTTTAGTTTTACATTCGGAATATCAAACTTCTCCCACATACTTGCAGCTTCCGTTCCACTCACAGCATTATCTCCATTATTACTGCTGCTACTACTTTCACTCTGATACATACATTCTGATCATCCCCTGTAGTATCAACCCAACAAGTAGTCTCCAAGTTGCTCTAGATCCCTCAGGAAATTAGTGTGAATATCTGCCTCTCTCATGCAAAGGGTTCACTGCTCATGAGTATAAAGACTAATGGGCATGTATGGAAGTAGTATGAAGAAAAATAATTATTTATGAATAAGGCTGTGCTTCTGTGGGTATAAGTCTCACTACTGAAGATTTCAGTAAACACCTCTCACCTATTGTTGGTATTTTGAACCATTTAAGCAGCCAAAAATTAATGGCAGAGACATTGCAAGTTCCACTCATCAAAGTATCTTAGGGCCCAAATAATTGGCACTGCTCAAAGTAAGTTAAACATATGATGAACCCGTTGCTTTCAGTATAGGAGAAAGAAAAACACACATGCAAAAATTGTTGAATGAAAAACAATAATTGTGTGGAAAAAGCTCTGATTACATGTGGAAGGTCCTGTCAGATAAACAAGGAAGCCTGCAATAGGCTAACTTCACTCAGTGATGGATGTAATGTACATTTTATGAGGGTCGATCAAATATGAATAGGACATTTTGAAAACTGTTCATTACATAAGTATATCAAAACAGACATTAGAAAGTTTTTCTCCATAGCTCAACTAATCCCTATACAAACTTCCCATCATGATGGAAATTTATTCATTCCTAGTGCATAAAAAATGCTGGATAGATATGTAGCCAATTGCAAAAGAAATTCTGTACCTCCTGTCATTGGAAAATTTCTTTCCTCCCAAGTCTCTTCAGGGGATTCAAATGAATGGTAGTCACACAATCACAAATCAGGGCAATAAAGGGTGGAGAACCAGAGATAGTGCATTTCATCCAATTTCACTTTCATGGCAGCAGAGTGGGTCTAGTATTATCATGAGGAAAGAGGATGCTGCAGATTGGACTTTGTGTCTTTTCAAATGACAGACCCCTCTAAACTTGTCCAAGAGTTCACAGCAGTGCAAAACATTGACAGTTTGTTGTTCAAATAGAAAATCGACATGCACAACACATTTAGTATTTAAAAAAATGGTCATTAGGACCTTGCAGATAGACAAATAGGCTTTTTGTCTTCACCAGAATTTTTTAAATAATGTGTTTGGTGTGGGTTACTGTAGTCACGTCCTAGTTCGTGAACCATGGGCAATTGCAGAGTGGCCTAGTAAGTGGTCCTGAGAGTCAGAATACCAGTCGCTATGGACAGGGAGTTGGAATCTTCAGACATATTCTGAGTCATCGCCCTCCTTGTACTCAGGCGGCTAGGACTATACAATCCACCAGTGGTCCCTAACCCATTGAAGGAGAGCTCCTCACTGGAACTATGTGTGAGTAAGGGCAGCATCCTGCTTCACAGAATTCCACTATCTGATCTGTAGTGAAGTACATCTCTCTAGGCGTAGGAGAGAGAAAGTGAAATATATCTGCAGGCGACCAAGGGAAAAAAATCTCTACGACGAGGAAATTAGATGGAAGTACTTAGAAATGATTAGCAAAAACTTCTGAACAATGGATGGTAAGCAGGTTCAGATTATACAAGGAGAATGGGTGGCTTACAGGGATGCTGTAGTAGAAACAGCAAGGGAATGCCTAGGAACGACTGTGTGTAAAGATGGGAAAAAACGGACACCTTGGTGGAATGATGAAGTGAGAGAATTTTGAACCAAAACAGTTTTACATTCAATGGTAAAATCTATTGTCAAAGAGTAAGGTTAACCATGGGCTCACCATTATCAGGTATAATAGTGAACATTTTCCTAAATAAATTTGAAAACAATTTCTTAACCAACTGGTATTCTAAAGGAATCTTACACTGGAGAAGACATGTAGATGATGGAATATGCTTATATGACAATGTTGTCACAAAAGCACAACAGTTATTGAACACACTGATTTCTAACACAAATCAATCAAATTCACAACGAAAACAGAAAATAACAAGAAAATAAACATTTTAGACATCACAATCAGGAGGAATAATGACCACCTCTCATACAAAATATACAGAAAGCCCAATCAGACATCACATACTACTGACAATGAATCGAACAACCCATACACACACAAAGTAGCAGGACTGAATACAACGATACACAGAGCAATTTCCATACTAATGAGCACAATGAATTTCAATGAAAAAATACAAATAATGAAGCAAATCGTAAACCACCCTCCAGACAAAGTAGATAAACTATTAAATACACAAAGGAATAACACCAGAAAAACCACATATGAAAGAGAAAAATACATTGTCCTCAACTATGTGAACAAGAACACACACAAAAAAGCTAATATTTGAAAAGAAAAGGTCTAACAATAACCTTTGGAACAAAAGAACACATCAGCAAATGCAACCTAAACAAAACAAAAAAGACCTTTTCTCCAAGTCAGCAGTTTACGAACACAAGTGTCAAGAACCTAACTGCAATGTCATATACAAGGGCACTACGAAATTTTTGCAATGTGAGTGAACGCTTTAGACTTTTTCAAAATAATTTCCACCACACTCAATACACTTCTCCATACGTCGAAACCAGACACTGAACAAACTCTGCCACTTTTCTTCAGTTATATTTTCACACTCTTGATCCCATGCTGCCAGAAGCTCCTCGTCGGATGCAAAATACTGGCCTCTCAGCTTCATCTTCACTTCTAAGAAGAGTGCGAAGTCACATGGGGCAAGATCAGGACTGTATGTAGGGTAATCAAGCACAGTCAACCCTGATCTGGCAAGAAAATCCATTGTTACATTAGCACGATGTGCTGGAGCATTTTCATGATGCAATAGCCAAGTGTTGAGCCGTGACCTTGGACGGAGCTGCTTGAGAGCCTGGGTGACCTGAGGTACACAAGTCTCACTGTACCACTTCGCAGTAACTGTCCTTTGTGTTTCTAGCACAACCCAAGTCAGGATGCCCCGTTTAGTGAAGAATACTGCTATCATCCTTTTCTTCACTGACCTTGACTTTCGCACAGTCACAGAAGTACCCTCATCTTCAAACAGCCACACCTTGTCCTGGGATTTTGTTGGAACATCGTAATAATAAAGCCAAGTTTTGTCACCTGTAACGATGCTATTAACGTTACACAAAGTCCCGTTTTCAAACTGTTTTAGCATTTCTTGGCAACATTTCACTCGATGTGCCCTTTGTCCCACTGAAAATGAATAGGGGCACCCAAAGGGAACAAACCTTTCTAACATGGAGATGGTCACGTAGAATTGAATGAATAGCTGGTGCAGGGATATGGAGGGTCTCTTGCACCTGCCAATATGTCAACCGCCTCTCTTGCTGCAACATTTTCCTCACAGCTTCAATGTTTTCCTTAGTCACTGATTCAGACGGTCGCCCAGAACGTGGATCGTCTTCAACCCCAAAATTTCCCCTCTGGAACTCTTTGTACCAGCGGAAAATTGTTGTCCAATGTGGACAGTCTTTCCCCAGCACGGGAGTCATTTAATCCAGGCACTGGTCAACAGTTAATCCACAAGCAAAACTGTAGTGGTTAATTGCACGACATTCACCTTTAGACCACACTGACATCTTAACTTGCTTTCAGTCCCACTGCTTGGTAACAACTGGTGTGAAGGTTGAGCCTTTCTGTCTTTTAGACCGGTTTTCACCCCTCTTTTCATCCCTCACCATAACAGGGGTGTCCAGCAAATGGTCTTTGTGTATTGCAAAACTTTCCTAGTGCCCTTTGTATATAAGCCAAACAATATGTAATTCCCGCACAAAATAACAAGAACACAAAAATATGATCAGATACTGATGCAAGTGTGATAAACTGATATAACACGAAAAGAATATTATTTAACCCATGGGTAAATAATACAAGTATCAAGCTCGAATTATTGTTATTATTTTACGATTAAGATTATTTTTATGATATATATATATATATATATATATACAATTCGCTGGGGCCATCAAGGACCACGTTAAGTCTTGTTGCATTTGACACTGAACTTGGCCTTCTTTAGAGCCCAAATTTCCCTCATTCTTTGTGAGTTGGCCTGCTTACGCTCCTCTGTCCAAGGGGCACCGTGTCTTCTCTTCGGTTGCTCGTCTCGGTTTAGCCCGTTCGTCAATATTTTCTTGCGGAAGAGATCTCTGTTAAGGGCGTCTTCAGCTGAGATATGTAGCATTTGCAGGTCTTCTTTAGTATTTCTAAACCAGGGAATTGTGGTTTTGGGTTTGAATCAAAAAAGTGAAAGATTTCTTTAGTTAACTTTCTTCCGTCCATTCTTTTCAGATGAATCTAAAATCCTGCCCATCTCTTTCTGATTGTGTCAGTAATTTTCTCTATTTTGCTGTAGACTTCCTTGTTGGATCTCTTTTGATGGATTCCATTTCTGTACTTTGATCCCAAGATTCCTCTCACAATTTTGCGTTCTTTTTCCTCCAGTTCTTCAAGGAGTCCTTTGTTGGCATTTAGAGACAGGGTTTCCGGCTGCATATAGAACTGCTGGCTTCAGAACTGTTTCATAGTGACGTATCTTGGTGTTTTGGGAAAGGCATTTTTTTGTTGTAGATTATGCGGGATGTTTGGTAGGCTATTTCCAGTTTGCGTACTCGCTCCTGAAGTGCTTCTTTGTCCAGTCCATTTTTCATGATCATCTCACCCAGGTATTTGAATTTGTCTACTCGGGTGATGTCCCCGTATTACGTATGGAGTTTTGGTGGAGCCTTTTTGATGTTAGTCATTACTTCTGTTTTCTCAAATGATATCTGCAAACCAGTTTGTTCGGCAATTTCCTTTAAAATTTCAACTTGAGCTCTAGCGGTTTCTATGTTGTTTGAGAGAACAGCAATATCATCAGCAAATGCTAAGCAGTCTGTTGTGATCCCCTTGGATTTGGTTCCTATTCTCAATGGACTGTAGTTGGTTTCCTGTAATCTCACCCGCCAGGTTCTGATGATCTTTTCAAGAACACAGCTGAAGAGTATCGGGGATAGCCCATCACCTTGTTGGACTTCTGTTTTGATGTCAAAGGAATGCGAGAGTCATCCGTGGAACTTCACCTTGGATTTTGTATCGGTCAGGGGCTCTAATTAATGCCAGCAGTTTCAAATCAACTCCAAATTCATTTAAGATATTTAGCAGGACTTCCCGGTCAATGGAGTCGTATGCTTTCTTAAAGTCCACAAAGACGGACACATACTGCTTGGACCTTAGTGTACAATATCTGATGATCGTTTTGAGATTTTGGATCTGTTCAGCTGTTGAGCGACCTTTTCTGAACCCTCCTTGGTATTCACCTATTTTATGTTCGACTTGTGCTTCCAAACGCTCCAAGATGGCAAGTGATAGAATTTTGTAAGTCACGGGTAGCAAAGATATTCCTCTGTAGTTGTTGATGTTCTTCATGCTGCCTTTTTTGTGTAATGGATGGATCAAAGCTATGTTCCAATCTTCGGGTAGGGTCTCCTTGTTCCAAATTTCTTCTATTTGCTTTTGCAAGATATCAAGTGATTCCTCTGGGGCATATTTCCATCATTCTGCTACTACTGAGTCTTCCCCCGGCGCTTTGTTATTTTTGAGACGGGCAATGTGGCGCTTGGTTTCATCTCTGTCGGGTGGTCTGGAATCTGGGTACCTGAGTAAGGGTTCCTTGGTCTCAATGGGGCTTTGCGGTTTAGAGCAATTAAGTAAATTCTTGAAGTAGTCTGCCAGAATGCTGCAATTTTCTTCATTTGACGTCGCCAGTATGCCGTCCTTTCGCTCAAAGCATAGAGATGGTGGTTTATAGCCAGTGTGTTTGCGTTTGAAGGCTCTGTAGTATTCTCTGCTTTCATTCTTCCTAAAGTTTTGTTCTATCTTTTCAATGAGAGATTTTTCGTTATTTACGTTTCTCAGTTCTGAACACCCTAGCTGCTTGGGCATGTTGGGTTTTGTAGGTTTCCCAATCATTTTCTGATTTTGTAGAGTAGTACTGTTTCCACGCATTGAGTCTTTTTTGGAGGACTGATTCGCAGGTACTATTCCACCAGGCATGCTTTTTGCTTCTCTTGATTTCTGCAACGTCTTTGGCGGCCTCAACAAGGAGACTTTTGGCGTTGTTAAAGTCACAGTCATTTGGTCTAGCCTTCTCCTGGAACTCCTCGACCCTTTGCCGAAGTTTATCATTGTCGAAGCGTGTGATCTGTTTGGTTGTCTTCCTTGTGTTTGCGGGAATTGGTTTGAATTTGATAAGAGACATATAGTGATCTGAGGCCACATTGATGCCTTTCTTCACCTTCACATTCATAATCTCAGGGCTGTTTCTCCTGGAGATTGCAACATGATCAATTTGGAACTCTCCGAGAGCTTGGACGGGTGAACGCCAAGTCATTTGCTTTCTGGGTAGATGGCAAAAGTGGGTCGACATGACCTGCAGGTTGTGATTTTCGCAAATGGACACCAGTCTTTTGCCACTGGGATTGGTTCTTTTGTGAGCAGGGTAATTTCCTATAACTTTCTTGTACTTCTGTTCACGACCTAGTTGGGCATTGAAGTCGCCCAAAAGAAGCTTGACATGGTGTTTGGGGATTTTGTTTAATTTTTCATCCAGTAGGTCCCAGAAATTATCAACTTCGTCTGGATCAGACTTGTTCTTATCGTTTGTAGGAGCATGTGCGTTAACTAGGGCGTAGGTTTTGTTCGTGCATTTAGTTGTGAGTACAGACAATCTGTCATTCACAGGTTCGAAATTTGCAACCGATTTAAGGATCTTGGTTCTAACAGCAAACACGGTTCCAAGCATCACAGCTCCACTGAGGATTTGTGCTTTGGTCTTGAAAAATCGGTAGCCTTTGGATTCAAAAATCTCTTCATCTGGGTACTTTGTTTCCTGTAGGGCCATTATGGATATCTGATTTTTGTGAAGAGCTTTGGTGAGGGTTTTCAGCTTGCCAGTTTGTGTAAGTGAATTTATGTTGAAAGTTGCTAGAAAGGTTTTAGATTTTGGCTTGAGTTTTTTTTTTATTATTATTATTATTATTATTATTATTATTATTATTATTATTATTATTATTACTTTCTTTCTGCTGGAATAGATGAAATTTCAGTGGAGAGGATAAAGGCAGCAGGAGCTGTAGGCCTGCAGTAGACATATCGAGTTCTCAGGATTGTCTGGGAGAATAAGGAGGTCCCTGAGGATTAGCAAAAAGGAATAATTACCCCAATTTTCAAGAAGGGCGATAAGAAAGTATTGAAGAACTACAGGGGAATTACTCTGAAATCCCTTGTTGCTAAGATAATGGAGAGGATACAGGAAAGTAGGATAAGGTTGAGGGTTGAAAATCAGATACAGGAAAATCAGTTTGGTTTCAGAAGTCGAAGGTCAACAATAGAGCCCATTTTCATTATGAGACAACTAAAGGAAAAGCAATGATAGTATGGGAATGATATGGTGATGACATTCATTGACATTGAAAACGCACATGACAGTGTCCCCAGGACTAAAGCTTGGGACAGTCTGGTACAAAAAAGAATTGGACAGGGATTAATAAAAGTGATCATGGCAATGTACAAGGAAAGTTGTAGTTGCATGCAAACACAAGTTAGCAGGACAAATTGGTTCAAAATCACTAGTGGGCTGAGACAGTGAAGTGCTCTATCACCAATCCTCCTTACAATAGTAATAGATTACATCATGAGAACAGCAAAAGCAACATATGGAGGAAGAGAAATGAACATCATGTTATTTGCAGATGATATTGTGCTTTGGGAAGAAGGCAACATGAAGGTTCAAGAACAGTTGGATGTGGTGAATGGGAAGATCAAAGAATGTGGATTGAAAATAAGTGTAGAAAAGAGTAAAACTCTTGTTATGACTAGAGGGGAGAAAGAAGGGAAAGGTCAGATTAGACTTGCAGACAAGCCCCTGGAAGTAGTGGAGACGTTCAAATACCTGGGGAGTGAATTACTGGAGAATGCTCGACTGGATGCTGAGATTAGTAAAAGGATTCAAGCTGGAAGCTGTTTCTATCAAAGTGTAAGGAACATGTTATGGGAAAAGGATGTGTCAATGGAAGCAAAGGAAACTATGTACAAGATGTATTATGTACCCAACTTACGGAGCAGAAACTTGGCAGCCGAAATGAAGTTCTTGAGGAGTATGATACAGAAGAGTAGAAGATGGAATGAGAAAATCCAAGGAGAAATTGGAGTGGAAAAAATGAATGACAGAATAGATAGATCGAAAGATGGTTTGGGCACATAAAGCAAATGAGTGATGAAAGAATGCCACGAAGGGTGATGGAAATGCAAATGCAAGGAAGGAGGGGCCGTGGATGACCACGATTAAGATGGAAGGACACAATCCAATGCAGTATTATAGAAAGAAACCTGGACTGGGACACAGTGTTGGAGGAAGAGCAGTGGAAAGACTGAAGAAAGTAGAGAGGAACCATATTTGCCCCTACCCGGCTACAGCTGAATAATTGGAATTGATGATGATGATGAAAATTCAGTATATACAAGTTGACAGCATTTTGTGTGCGTCTTTGTGGCTACATCAATACAATCAGCATTCAACCTTTGGAGAGCATATATATGACAGTTCACAGTATTTCACAGACATCAACACAGGTCTAAAAATCTTACAAATAGAAAATAAAAGTAAATCTTTGAATTTAAAGAAGCAATTGAAATTTACATCATAAAAATGTTAACCAAACTAGCCTCAGTGATCACAAATGTTTAAAAAAAGCCCTACTTAGTTAACTCCTGATTAAAATTTTACACTTTTTGCATTGGCACTTAATGAAGCCCACAGGAGGCTACACTGACCTAAATATCTGGAATGTGTGTTAGGATATTTTTCTGTAGTAAATTCTAGGCAGTACCTTTCGCCACACAAAGCAGTCTTTATGCTATTATTTATAACATTTTTTTTTTTTTCAAGTTGTTCTACGCCGCACCGGCACAAGTAGGTCTTATGGCGATGATGGGATGGGAAAAGGGCTCGGAGTGAGAAGGAAGTGGCCTAACATTTGCCTGGTGTGAAAATGGGAAACCAGGGAAAACAATATTCAGGGGTTGAAATCCACTATCTCCCAAATGCAACTAAAAGTAATGTCTTATAAGATACTTTATTTCATCAAAATCATTAATTTGCATTTACTCCCTAATAGAAAAAAACACATAACATGACGAAGCAACATTACCCTTCTCTTTCCAATGGATAGTATCATGGCCCACGACACTCCCCTATTTCCCCTCCTCCCTCCACAGAACAAAGTTAATTTCCCACAGAATTTTCCACTCACCCCTCTCTTTAGCTACAAAGACTGGGCAAGGCCACTCACCACAGTCTGGATGCAGTTGTTGATGGTGATGGATGAGTGATTAGCAGCTAAAGTAAGTACAGAATCAATCAATCAATCAATCAATCAATCAATCAATCAATACTGATCTGCATTTAGGGCAGTTGCCCAGGTGGCAGATTCCCTATCTGTTGGTTTCCTAGCCTTTTCTTAAATGATTTCAAAGAAGTTGAAAATTTATTGAAGATCTCCCTTGGTAAGTTATTCCAATCCCTAACTCCCCTTCCTATAAATGAATATTTGCCTCAATTTGTCCTCTTGAATTCCAACTTTATCTTCATACTGTGATCTTTCCTACTTTTAAAGACGCCACTCAAACTTATTCATCTACTAACGTCATTCCACGCCATCTCTCTGCTGACAGCTCAGAACATACCACTTATTAAAATTCTAAAATCCTTTTATTTACAACCACCTACTCAATACAATACAATACAATACACTCACTGAATTATAAAATAATCATGAGGTGTCTTAAATAATGGGACATGTTTCGTTCGGCATTGTGAACATCATCAGCCATTAATGTACAAAGACTAGATCAGGGCCCTGAGCTTCAAATGATCAAAATTGTGTCCTCATATTAAAAGAATAACAATGTCGTAATAAAAAGTAATGGATAGTTTGATTCACGCAGCCAACGCTAGCGGACACCTCACACTAGTCCCAAGAATTCCAAACTCCAATTTGTGCTATAATCTGCTCTATTCATCTAAGAATTGCTAGAACTCTCCTTATATTCAAGATCGTCGTTACTCTTTAACGAGTCCATTATTGCTGTTCTATGTTACATACGATTTTAGTTTTACGGCTAGCGCGTTAATGTGGACTAGTTAACTTGTATTTCCTTCTGGCATCGAGATCATCTCTCCTACAGAATTCGCAACTATTGGAGATCATGTCATATCAACCTTATTTTCGTCGTTATGCGCCTTTTGACTGGTTCAATTTGGACTCTTACTATTCAATGAACTCTATTTCAACTCTTGTTTTTGCATAACTCAAGGAACTCCATCCTCAATAATTAATCCACGCTTCACGCACTGACGAATATTTTAATGTCCACAATATCTATTTCTTACTTTAACAACCCATGATTGTTTTTAACTTCACAGACTGCCATCGTTCAATGTATTCCACGACAAATTCTCGCTGTTAATCTGTACATAATGTTACAATCTAAGTCTAATGTTATATTATTATTTTTATTATGACATTGTTATTCTTTTAACATGAGGACACAATTTTGATCATTTTAAGCTCAGGGCCCTGACCTAGTCTTCGTACATTAACGGCTAATGATGTTCGCTATGCCGAACGAAACATGTCCCATTATTTAAGACACCTCATGATTATTTTATAATTCAATGAGTGTATTGTATTGTATTGAGTAGGTGGTTGTAAATAAAAGGATTTTACCATTTTAATATATTATCTTCAATACGGTTCTATTATGAGATTAATTACATGTAACATACCACTTAGGCGAGCAGCTCGTCTTCTTTCTCCCAATTCTTCCCAGCACAAACTTTGCAACATTTTTGTAACACTACTCTTTTGTCGGAAATCACCCAGAACAAATCGAGCTGCTTTTCTTTGGATTTTTTCCAGTTCATGAATCAGGTAATCCTGGTGAGGGTCCGATACGCTGGAACCATACCCTAGTTGGGGTCTTACCAGAGACTTATATGCCCTCTTCTTTACATCCTTACTACAACCCCTAAACACCCTCATAACCATGTGCAGAGAGCTGTACCCTTTATTTACAATCCCATTTATGTAATTACCCCAATGAAGATCTTTCCTTATATTAACACCTAGATACTTACAATGATCCCCAAAAGGAACTTTCAACCCATCAATCCAGTCATTAAAACTGTGAGGAATTTTCCTATTTGTGTAACTCACAACCTGACTTTTAACCCCATTTATCAACATACCATTGCCTGCTATCCATCTCGTAATATTATTGAGATCACGTTGCAGTTGCTCACAATCTTCTAACTTATTTATTACTCTATACAGAATATCACCATCTGCAAAAAGCCTTACCTCTGATTCTACTTCTTTACTCATATCATTTATATATATGAGAAAACATAAAGGTCCAATAATACTTCCCTGAGGAATTCCCCTCTTATTTATTACAGGGTCAGATAAAGCCTCACCTACTCTTAATTCTCTGAGATCTATTTTCTAGAAATATAGCAACCCATTCAGTCACTCTTTTGTCTAGTCCAATTACACTCATTTTTGCCAGTAGTCTCCCATGATCCACCCTATCAAATGCTTTAGACAGGTCAATCGCAATACAGTCCATTTAACCTCCTGAATCCAAGATATCTGCTATATATCTTGCTGGAATCCTACAAGTTGAGCTTCACTGGAATAACTGTTCCTAAAACCGAACTGCCTTCTATCAAACCAGTTATTAATTTCACAAACATGTCTAATATAATCAGAAAGAATGCCTTTCCAAAGCTTACATGCAACGCGTGTCAAACTTACTGGCGTGTAATTTTCAGCTTTATGTCTATCACCCTTTCCTTTATACACAGGGGCTACTATAGCAACTTGCCATTCATTTGGTATAGCTCCTTCAAGCAAACAATAATCAAATCAATACTTCAGATATGGTACTATATTCCCACCCATTGTCTTTAGTATATCCCCAGATATCTTATCAAATCCAGCCGCTTTTCTAGCTTTCAACTTTTGTATCTTATTGTAAATGTCATTGTTATCATATGTATATTTTAATACTTCTTTAGCATTAGTCTCCTCCTCTATCTGGACATTATCCTTGTAACCAACAATCTTTACATACTGCTGACTGAATACTTCTGCCTTTTGAAGATCCTCACATTCACACTCCCCTTTTTCATTAATTATTCCTGGAATGTCCTTCTTGGAACCTGTTTCTGCCTTAAAATACCAATACATACCCTTCTATTTATCACTAAAATTTGTATGACTGCCAATTATGCTTGCCATCATGTTATCCTTAGCTGCCTTCTTTGCTAGATTCAATTTCCTAGTAAGTTCCTTCAATTTCTCCTTACTTCCACAGCCATTTCTAACTCTATTTCTTTCCAGTCTGCACCTCCTTCTTAGTCTCTTTATTTCTCTATTATAATAAGGTGGGTCTTTACCATTCCTTACCACCCTTAAAGGTACAAACCTGTTTTCGCATTCCTCAACAATTTCTTTAAACCCATCCCAGAGTCTATTTACATGTTTATTTACCGTTTTCCACCGATCATAGTTACTTTTTAGAAACTGCCTCTTGACTGCTTTATCAGCCATATGGTACTGCCTAATAGTCCTACTTTTAAGACCTTCCTTTCTATCGTATTTATTTTTAACTACGACAAAAACAGCTTCATGATCACTAATGCCATCTATTACTTCGGTTTCTCTATAGAGCTCATCTGGTTTTACCAGCACCACATCCAGGATATTTTTCCCTCTAGTTGGTTCCATCAGTTTCTGAATCAGCTTTCCTTCCCATATTAGCTTATTTGCCATTTGTTGGTCATGCTTCCTGTCATCCGCATTTCCTTCCCAATTGACCTTTGGTAAATTCAGTTCCCCCGCTACAACCACATTCCTTTCCATGTCGTTTCCCACATAGCTGATTATCTTATCAAATAATTCTGAATCTGTGTCAGCACTACCCTGTCCCAGTCTATACACTCCAACGACATCAAGTTGCCTATTATCTTTAGAAATGAGTCTTACACCCACAATTTCATGTTTCTCATCTTTAACTTTTTCGTAGCTTACAAATTCTTCTTTCACCAGAATGAATACTCCCCCTCCCACCATTCCTATCCTATCTCTACGATACACTCTCCAGTTCCGTGAGAAAATTTCTGCATCCATTATATCATTTCTCAGCCATGATTCAACTCCATGATTCAACATTTCTGTAAGGTCATAATGTGACAGTTGAAGACTACTACAATCATTACTTGTTCATAATATCACTAACTCTCACTGAAACATTGACAATATTATGCAATTTAACCCATTAGCGCCGGAATTAATTTTATGCTGAGATTATTGTATTTGTTATGTTTTACTGCATGTTTGAGACCAAAATAAACTTAAAAAATAAGTTTCAGAATTTTGGGACCATTAGGTCATAAGATTTATTTTTTTTCTTTTTTGCTAGATGTTTTACGTCGCACCAACACAGATACGTCTTACAGCGACGATGGGACAGGAAAGGGCTAGGAGTGGGAAGGAAGTGGCTGTGGCCTTAATTAAGGTACAGCCCCAGCATTTGCCTGGTGTGAAAATGGAAAACCACAGAAAACCATTTTCAGGGCTGCCGACAGTGGGGTTCGAACCTACTATCTCCCGAATACTGGATACTGGCCGCACTTAAGCGACTGCAGCTATCGAGCTCGGTCATAAGATACTTAATGTTGCCATATGGCAACGCTAGGCGCTTGCACTACCTATTTTTTAACAATGAGTTTTGGAAGAAGAATTTAGGTTTTAAAGTAGTTTTTGTTTGTTGTACAATAACAATGTTGAAAATCTTTGCATTATTTATTATAAGAATATCGAATAGCACATTTTATTTACAACAGCTAAAAAAATAAAATTATTGAACAAAGGAAGAGGTATTTGATTGCACTACACAGAGACATATGTATGATTGTTGCCTGTCAAAACAAAACACTCACTGGAACATTAGAATAAAATAAAAAATAAGAAAGAAAATAATGATGCGGTTACACACTACGGAGTACCGTTAACTACAGTAGTCAATATTTTCTGAGTCAGATAAAAGCCAACTCTCAATACATGCATGCTAGACACAGGGATACAGAATTGCAGTCTTTTACTGTCTTTTATGGAGAGGAAGGAACCAGTCAATACAGTGCCCAACTTCATACTTGGAGCACACTGTTCTGACAATGGAAGAACAAGAATGGTTCGCACACCTTCTATTCTTGATTTCTGGTGTGTGCTGGACAAGATGATCAGTCCCATCATACCTTATTTCATCTGAAACACGGCAGTGTGCGAAGATCCTACACAAGAAGATGGCCTTCCTGAACCTCTAGGCAACACTTTGTACCTCTTCAGGTACACGGTGGCTACTTCTCTCCTGAAGTCTGTGGTATGTTCTGATTTCTGGATTTCCTATAGAGTAGCCAGCTATTTTGCATAGCTACATCCAACATCCATGTAAACAGGGACCAGTACCATTCCTTGCCTCAAATCCCGACCCGATAATACCCTACATTTTGGTCCTTTGCATCATTTCCGCCCATGCCAGAATTTTATTTGGAAATCAACTTAAGTCTTTCAACCATTACTGTTCATTTCAGATGCTTAGAAAACCTCTTCAAGGGAACCACTTCTTGGGTGCCACATGTTGTAGACAGCATTGTGACAACGGCATTGTCCATCCACCTTACGTAGAGGTGGCCATCATTCATTTCCATAGCAGTCTCAAATGAACCCCATTCTTTTTTTGAAAAACGAGCCTTGCTGGTCACTGGGCACTCATTAGGAATTCTATTTTCCCGTATAGTCCCAATAGCAGAATATCCAAGAAAGCTCAGATACGAGAACAGCGCTGCACCACTGAATAAATTGTCCAGGTAGAAACTGTACTGTAGATACCTTTTCTCCTCTGGAATCTCACCTAGCAGCACTAACAGAGGGCTTGCAGCTTTACCAAACACACCTTCATACTCCTGTTTTGATTTAGGCCCCTTGCCTTGGAAAAATTCAAACTTGACCAAGTAACCATCTTTTGAATTTAAACACAAAAGTTTAAAATGAAACCGTAGTGGCTTACCGCAAATAAATTGTTTGCATTTGTGGTGGCTGAAATATTGAGCCATGCATTCATCATACAACAAATCTTGCTCTGGCACAAAATTCTTGACACATTTCCCCTTCAATATTTCCATTACTGGTGAAATTATCCACACTTTATCCTTCTCATCGACATGCGTATTATCTGCAAAGTGGAGAAATTGACATATCTGGAGAAATCTGTCCCTCCTCATAGACTGAGACACAGCAATGTTTATCATATCATAATGCGTGTCCCAATAAGAATGCTTGGAGGGCAACTAATTGTATCCAGAAATGAAGAGTATGGGGATGAAGCAAAAAATGTCATCAGAACTTATTTGTGGGTCCATACAGTTTAAAAACATTGCATACATTTTGGTCTCTTGAACTAAACGTTCAATCAGCTGGTTATCTTTTATGGAAGGGAAGGAAGCAGTCAATACAGAGCCCAACTTCACACTTGGAGCACACTGTTCTGACAACAGAAGAACAAGAATGGTTCGCACACCTTCTCTTCTTGTGCTGGCCGAAATATTGAACCATGCATTCATCATATGACAAATCTTGCTCTGGCACAAAATTCCTGACACATTTCTCCTTCAACATTTCCATTACTGGCCTAATTTTCCACACTTTATCCTTCTCATCGACCTGCGTATTATCTGCACAGTGGAGAAATTGACATATCTTGTTCTTCTACTGTCAGAACAGTGTGCTCCAAGTGTGACGTGTGGCACAAATAATTCAAAAATGTCAACAATAGTCATGGATTTGTACTTGCTATAATTAGGCTCCAGAAACGTGGACAATCGCCCTATATCTAAATCAGCCCCTTTCATCCATCTTGGTTTATAATTTGATTTATTCTTTTCTGTGTCACTTATTCACTCTTTTGCTGTTTCGGGTATTGAAACAGATCTTACATCACTAGACACGGAAGGCACTTCGTCCTCTGGTAACACACCTTCACTCTCAGAACTACTTCCAATTCTTTCATTATTTGCAAGCTTTATTTCAGCACTGGCATGCAACTGTTGAGAGCTGAGATTATCAATAAGCCCGTTACCATCTTCATCACCAGAGTCTTCGTCAGTGAGTACACTTATATCGGACGGTTCCACAAAAATATCACCATCGACATCCTCAGTCAGCAGAATATCCCGTGCTTCTGAAAGGGAAAATCTCTTCCTGCAAAGAAGATGTATGAATTAAGATAAAGTAACGTGATCTGACAGCTGCAGCAATTTTACCGAGTATAAACGCTCTAAAGATTCAACAAGGACTACTATGGCATTGTCCGCCCATACTATTTCAAATGCTTACAACATATGTAATGAAGTGTGCACAACACTACTGTAAACACAATCTAATTAAAAACCTTCATTTATAAATTGTATATTCTACTTACGCAATGCTGGCAGCCATTCTTGTGGGACTCTGATAATAACGAACAGTCCACCACTTCTTGTGACACAACAATAGATTTTCAAATTAAATAAATGCGATTACTCGATTCTACAAACACTTCTCTAACTGCCAGGTGACATCACAGCCTTTCAGATCATTTCATGTTGCAAACAGTACTAAAAGAAAAAGGCACGAGAATCGTTGCCATATGGCAATGCACGGCGCTAATGGGTTAAACAATATTGTACGTATATACACATGATTTAAAGTGATTTATAGAATCTGAGGATGTTCTTGTAGAATGAAACATGTCATTTTTTGTTTAATGGTAGCTTTTTTTTTTTTACAGGTATGTAACAGTGTTATATGTGTTATAATTAGTGTTTTTGACAGGCTGAAAAGATTTAGAGTTATATTCACCAGAAATGTTCCACATTTTGAATGAGACCTCTTCATTTCAGAGCTATAGTGGTGTACCCATGTTTCATTACATATCAGAATGCACAACAAAACTAATTGTTCTTTGGCTCTGAAGTGATTCAAAAGCTTCTAAGAAATGTAAGCTCTATTAATAATAATAATAATAATAATAATAATAATGCTATTTGCTTTACATCCCACTAACTACTCTTTTACGGTTTTCGGAGACGCCGAGGTGCCGGAATTTAGTTCCGCAGGAGTTCTTTTATGTGCCAGTAAATCTACCGACACGGGGCTGGCGTATTTGAGCACCTTCAAATACCACCGGACTGAGCCAGGATCAAACCTGCCACGTTGAGGTCAGAAGGCCAGCACCTCAACCGTCTGAGCCACTCAGCCTGGCAAATGTAAGCTCTTACAGCTTTCTGAATTGCATTCAAAATTCTTGGTACCCACCCTGAAGTGACTTTGCATAAACCCAACTCTTTAATGATTGTCTGCACACTTGTACAACTTATACCACTTGCTGCACTAATTCTATGAACCCTTATTCATGTGTTATCATGAGGACAGTCTTGAACTTCCAAATTTTCTGCAAAATTATGCTGGTTTGGGATAAGGTGTAAGTGAGGTTAGAATTTACTACTTAATCAACCTTCACAAAAGGACTTGTGCCACTCGAGTATTAGACTCCAAAAGTGTAACAGCATTGAATTGTGCACACAATCTCAGCAAGATTTCTGCAGGTGTAACATTTTCATGTGCAGGAAACTCAGTAAGTATGGATGTTATTATTACAGGCATTCACTCTACATGATAACAATAAGAGGAATAACTGCAGGAGCAAAAATACAGTGTAGAGCCTGACTAAGCACTGCTACCAATTGTGCACTGTTGCCACACTAATGAGCATTAAAGTATTCTATGTCAGTTTCAAATGTCTCATTCATATCTGATTTCTCTTAGTAGAAAACTGATCTAAAACACTCAGAAATTCCACAAGAAAAATTGCAAGAATTTTTTAATTACATAAAGAAGTATTGATAATACTTACCTTCCTGACTTTCTAGCATCTTCAGGGTCTTATCAATGATTTTAAACACATTTTCTACTAACTCAAATTTTTTCCCTAAAACCTTGAATAAATTCCACAGATACAGTAATTCAAATGCAGGTAGTATTAAAGTTTTTCCTTGAGAAAAGAAACGTTCTGTTTTCTTTATAGTGAACTTTTCCATTGGAAGTGACTTTCCAGCAATTCGCTGTTTCCACTGAGGTGCATCTCTAGAAACAGAAAAAAAAAAAAGTTCTTATAATAAAAATATTTCATGCACAAGGCCAAGATATATCATTAACTATGAACAAAACATCGGTTTACTAACTACTCAAAGCAGAAGCAAATTAAAAGAAAACACAGAAAAAATGTATTTAAGGTTGTGAGGAAGAAAATTAGTAAAAATCATTATGCGATCGATAATAATCTGCTTCCAGTAGACTTCAGAACAGACATAACCATTTGACAAAGTCAGAATGGAGGCATCCAAATCCATCAAAAAGGAAAACTGCAAATAAGGAAAATATGTAACTTCCATGACCAGGGATGAGTTGGCAAAGCCATAAGAAACCTGAAGAATAAAAAGGCAACCAGAGATGGTGGGATATCAGAGGAGATGATAAAGCAGGGAGGCGACAAGGCAATAGACAACATAACTCAGCTCTTTACTCAGTTCTGGAGGGTGAAGATTTTACCAGAAAGATGGAAGAATGCAATCATAGTACCAATACACAAGAAAGGGGAAAAGAGGGATGCAAACAACTACAGAGGGATATCGCTACTAAAGGTCGGTTACAAGGTGCTGTTAAGACTACTCCTGAAAGAGGAGAAGAACAGCTCCACAGTACAGTAGATTACCAAGAGAGTTTTAGGAAAGGACAAGGGTGTACAGAACAGATCTTTACTCTGAATCAACTGATCGAGTACAGAACCTTGAAGAACAAGAAAGCTTAAACTTCAAGAAGGCATACGACTCCACAGATAAACAGATGCTGGAGAGGATTCTAAAGAATAGAGGGCCGAGCAAGTTGGCCATGTGGTTAGGGGTGTGCAGCTGTGAGCCTGCATTCAAGAGATAGGGAGTTCGAACCTCACTGTCGGCAGCCTTGAAGATGATTTTCCGTGGTTTCAAATTTTCACACCAGGCAAATGCTGGGGCTGTACCTTAATTAAGGCCACGACCGATTCCTTCTCACTCATATCCCTTTCCTATCCCATCACTGCCATAAGACCTATCTGAGTCGGTGCGATGTAAAGGTAATTGAAAAAAAAAAAAAAAAAAACAGAGGACTAGATGACACCACACAAGAACTGATAAATGAGATCCTGACAAAGGCAAGGGTGTGATTCAGCAGTCCACTATCAGAAGAGTTTGAGATCAAGACCAGGGTGAAACAGGGAGATGTTATATAACATAGCACTGTACAATATACTACAAATGGAGGAAAACAAATGACAAGATGGGGATAGCAAATACACATGTGGGGGACAAGTGGGATAACAGGGCACAGGTGGATTGCCTAGCCATTGTGGATGACACAGGGATAGTACTAATGTTTATGAACCTCATATTCATAATGATCCGTATTGATAATGTATAATACACAAAATTTCCTTAAAAATCCACCTTGGTCAATACATTTTTAAGGGAATTTTGTGTATTATAGCCATAGTAAGCAAGACAAAAGATGATGCAAAGAAACAATTCGACAACAAGAGCAAGACAGCTAGAACGATAGAGCTATGGATTGGCTACGAAAAGATAAAGCCTCTGAATAGCACCAGGGATTAGAAAACATCAGAAAGCACTGTGAAGAAGATGGAAAAGTGAAAGTACCTTGGAGAATATATAAAAGGAAAGAACAGGAGCAGTGAGGGGATGAAAGAGAGGATGAAAAAGATGAGGACTAGCTACCTTGTGAAAAGAGAAGAGTACAATAAACCGGGAAACTGGGATTTCAGCAGGACATATCAGATCAGTTGGATTCAGGAGGTCAGTTAGATTGCATAGCCATAGATCTTTCCAAAGCCTTTGATAGAGTGGAACATGGAATATTATTAAAGAAATTGGAGGGAATAGGATTGGATGTAAGGGTTATACGTTGGATAAGAACATTTCTAAATTCAAGGGTTCAGAAAGTCAATGTAGGAAATAATATATCACAGGAAGAGAAAGTCTGGAAGGGAATTGCACAGGGTAGTATAATCGGTCCATTACTTTTCTTAATATACGCAAATGATTTAGGGAACAATATAACATCGAAAATAAGATTGTATGCAGATGACATAATTGTTTATAGGGAAATAAATAACATTGAGGATTGTTCAGAATTACAAAGGGACCTTGACAGTATCCAAGAATGGGTTGAAGAAAATAATATGAAGATTAATGGAGGCAAATCAACTGTTACAACATTTACAAACAGGAGCTTTAAAACTGAATTTGAATATACTTTGGATGAGGTAGTTATCCCAAAAGATGGCAAGTGCAAATACTTAGGTGTGAGATTTGAAAGTAATTTGCACTGGAAGGGTCATGTTGACGACATTGTTGGGAAAGCATACAGATCGTTACATGTCATAATGAGACTACTTAAAGGATGCAACAAAGAATTAAAAGAAAAAAGTTACTTAAGTATGGTTCGTCCATTACTGGAATATGCAAACAGTGTTTGGGATCCTCACCAAGAATACCTAATAAAAGAACTAGATGGTGTGCAGAGGAAAGCAGCAAGGTTTGTAACAGGGGATTTCAGGAGAAAGAGTAGTGTATCAGAAATGTTAAAGGAACTTAGGTGGGAAACTTTAAGTAAGAGAAGGGAGAAAACTAGACTTATAGGATTATATAGAGCCTATACAGGAGAAGAAGCATGGGGAGATATCCGTGAGAGGCTTCGATTGGAAAATAATTATATTGGTAGAACTGACCACAAGTACAAAATTAGAAGGAATTTTAGCAGAAGCGATTGGGGTAAATTTTCTTTCATTGGGAAGGGTGTGAAGGAGTGGAACAGTTTATCAGGGGTAGTATTTGATCCTTTTCCAAAATCTGTACAGATATTCAAGAAGAGAATAAACAACAACAGAGATAATAAATTAAATGTTAGAGGGCATTCGACCAGTGCAGGATATTGTAAATAATAAATGTGTGTGATTAAATTAATTCCATCCCTTGGTCTAAGGAGTTTGGACAGCCCAAGTAGGGGACTGCCTGTAGGGGTGAAGTACAGTGGGGACTTCGAGGGCCCTGGGACCGCTACGGTAGCTGTGAAGGCCCTTCAGGAACTCTGAAAAGTGGTGGCAAAAGGGGCTCTGGTTAAGACGCAGCAGCTCGTTATGCTACTTAGGTTCCAAAATGGGTAAAATATAAATATGTAAATAAATTCAGTGTTAATTTTAATCTTATACCAGTTGTATAGTATTATTAGAAGTAATTTCACATACCGTACTGTATATGAGTTGACTATGTTTGTAAGATATTATAAGTAGAATTTTGTAAACAATATAAATTTATTAAGGATGATGTGTGTGTTTAATAGAAAAAATTATTAGCGTAAATTGTATAATATTGTATTCTAGGAAAATTTTCTTCGTCTCCTGTTAATTTAAAATTTAGTGCTTGACAATAATGTATTTTAGTGTACCATTTACCACCGAGGTAGACACCTCATTTGCAAATAAAGAGATTTTGATTTGATTTGATTTTGATTTGGAAATAGTTATGGGGTCAGAGCATGGGAAGGATCTCAGGTAGTGTGTGGTTGCGATTGGAGTCGGTACAGAGAAGGATGATTTTGCAGGGCGAATAATAGATGATAATTAAAATTTTTGACAATATTTCATCAAAATTAAATTTCCAATTGATCTCCTCAGAATGCAATTGAGTAAATGAAATATATGCGCTGTCACAATCCTATATATCCACTCGATGTTAATAATGTTCAGATTTCTAAGATCTCAATACACCCTAAAGTTCATCTAGGATCTCTCATATAAACTCAAAATAACACTCTGATCATAGAACTAAATTCAACCACTTGTTGATTTAACAATATTTTTAAATTGAAAATTAAGTCCATCACTCGTGGTGAAAACCTAAAGTCTTTCTAAAGTTATTAAACATGATATTATCTTATACTTGCTTTAGCAATCCTATAGTTCAAATTAAATATTTTCAATCACTTGCTGAAGAAATCCTACAGTTCATCTAAACAAATATACCAGATTGTTAAATAGTGCACTTGTTATATGACAAGCCCTACAGTTCATCTAGTTATTGTGAAATGATTTTAGTTTACACGACTTCGAAGAGAAACCTAAAGTTCATTGAAATATGACTTGAAGTCTCCTACAATTTCTACAAGCAGAATTCACACAGTTAAAAATTATGAAGAACTTTTCATTATTAAAAGGTCAGTTATTGTCTAAGTGTAATTACTCACTTAAGAAAAGGTAAAATACACTTATATCACCTGTGTTCTGCTCATGAGAATGGATGAAGTACAGCTCTGCAGCTTGGTGACAGGAACTTCTGCAGCGAACAGCCCGAACTCAAACTCAGCACCAGCAGCATACCACTTTCCATCCCACGACGACACCACGCTTTAAACCCTCGTAGATACCACGATTAATACCTCACTGGACACCATGAATGTCCCTCGAAGACACCATGAATAATCTCACGCTGGGTATGACATTCTACGTAGTGTCATATTACGACACTTTGCCAAGATTTCTGGTGTTTTAAAAAGAAATGTTGAAACACGGGAAAGTTCAATTGACACTATACAGCGAGTTGTAGGACTTTTAATTATCATTAACGAATTGTATTTCACACTGACATAAGTTAAAATGCACCGTTTATACTCACACTTTAGCACTATGGCATTAAATACGTGACTTGGAATAGCACAGTCTATGTCGCAGTTTGAGCTATAAGTCAAGTTACTGTAGTAGGGGAAAGTCGGGAGGTATCGGACAGTTTAACTTTTCTGCCATAATTTTTTTATGGAATAGGAAAAAAATCATGCAATGCATTTTATAAGCATCTATATTCTTATATCAACGTACTCACTAGAATATATTTAATCACAATTAAAAACACGGACAATATTAACATATTAAGGAGGTCATTACACTTTTGTAGGTTTGAAAAATGGAGGGTGGTATCGGACGGTCAATCTTTTTAAACAAAAATTTATTTGTTTCACATTCAAAATATAACAAATTAACGTTTAGCCATTCTGCAAACATCACACTCATTAGCGTTGAAGATTCTAATCGAATGTTCAAGAAAAAGACATGAAATTTAGCCACACACAGTCCTATTAATTACTGAATATTTGAGTGGAATAGTACTTCAAATAGTTCACAATCGTAATTGTATACGAGAAATGCAACTCAAGACTAATGAAATTATCATTAATTGAAAGTGTAATTCATCACGCACAATTTGCTATTATACTTGTCACTGTAAATGATCATAACAGAGTTCAAATATGTGAGCATAGCTGCCAACTTTTAGAAATAAAAAATAGTAAGATTTGTTTCCGTTTGTTTCATTCTTGGATTTCAACACACATATTGCGCCAAGATCTGAGTGAAAAGAGACAGGATAAATGGCATGCATACCTACAGTTACAATGTGATTTGATCATTCAATTTAAAATCTTAAACAAAAAAAACCATTAAAATGGTGACAAGAAAATGTAGGTACCTAATCACTCTCATTTATGACACATACATACATACATACTAATAATGCAAACGAACCTCGATATCTCAAAACTCCATTACTCGACTTTTCAGTATCTCGAACTAACTTATATTTTCCGGCCGTTTGTCCTATTCTTCACGTGTATTTATTTCTCTATTTTCGAAATTCGGTTATACGAATTTCTCGATTTCTCGAAGCAAACGTTTCCTCCCTTGAAGCAAAAAATACTCTGTAACTCGAATTTTGTGCAGCATTAACTGTTAACAAGTAAAGAAAGGGTTCCAGTGAAGCGGGAATCTAATATGACGGGAACCGAAAAACTCGAACTTCTAGTGATCGGCAAATCCTCACCGTTTCTGGGGTGTCAATTAATTATCGGTCGCGTACGAAAGTAACCCCCGAAGTCGCGGATGACGAGCTCCAGCATTCGGCTGCGTGATACTGACGAAAAGTTTCAACGTGAAGGAAGGAAAGGTTAATCGCAACAAACAGAAGAGACTAACGGATTTTTTCCAAAGGTGTTAACGGAGCTATGTTTCTTATTGCACTACTGTATACCGTTTTCTAAAAAGTAACTATAATAAGGGTTATAATTAAATCAATCAATCAATACTGATCTGCATTTAGGGCAGTCGCCTAGGTGGCAGATTCCCTATCTGTTGTTTTCCTAACCTTTTCCTAAATGATTTCAAAGAAATTGGAAATTTATTGAACATCTCCCTTGGTAAGTTATTCCAATCCCTAACTCCCCTTCCTATAAATGAATATTTGCCCCAGTTTGTCCTCTTGAATTCCAACTTTATCTTCATATTGTGATCTTTCCTACTTTTATAAACACCACTCAAACTTATTCGTCTACTAGTGTCATTTCACGCCATCTCTCCGCTGACAGCTTGGAACATACCACTTAGTCGATGCCGTAAAATAGAGTTTCTTTGTATATTTTTAAGTATCGGCACCGTTAAACATAACGTATTCAGTGTAAGACCGTAGATACATATGATTCAATTATATGCTATACATGCTCAAAAACGGTATTCCCTATATATCGAAATTTCGATAACTCGAAATTTATCTCCCGAGGTGATTCGCATAATAGTTTCCTTTATTAGACTGTAAAATGAAAGGAAATTTAATTTTATAGGTATCTCCGAACACTTGGAGATAACGTTTGTTATGGTTTTTGGCCATAACGTGGAGAGGAAATACCAGAAACTCTCACCGACACAACTCCCTGAAATACATTCAACTCATTAAAATTATGAAGTAAGAATAAACAAAAATGCAGTGAAATACGCGAAACTAGCACATACAAAACAGATAGGTATGTCTCATAGATTATTAACGTACGACTTAACCGCTAGAAAAAACACGTGGCATACAATTCCAACGAAATACGCACAGAAACGACGTTAATATTGCGCGAACCACGCAATACGAAACTCATTCTTTCGTCCCGATTAACTGAGTCGCTAGCACTCGCTACCCCCTCTTGCTTGTAGGACGATTGCCGTCCCGAATCCCCTGCCATAAAGCACACATGCTGCTGTAGCGAGCAAGAAACACGATACACGAAGGCGACGGACGATACACTCGCGAAATAAAGCATCATATAAAAATGCTTGAAAATGAGGTTGGGTAAATTACACAAGCACAATAGAATTTATCCTTTATCCTAGAGGAAGAGTATTGACTGTACTGGAGGTTATATTGGTCAAAAATAGGAAGAATTAAAAAATAAATCGGAAGACGAGTTACAAAACGGAAAGTTTCCGGGTAAATCTGAAGGGTTGGCAGGTATGTGTGAGGTATTAACAAAGTCCATAATACTGTCGAATGGTAAATTAAACACTGGTGTTCTCAGTTATACCTAAATGCACAGTCTTTATAGCAAGATCACTTGTTCAAGAAATCTCTAAATCTTATACGACGAAACTCGGTTTGATAGAACTTTACAACACATCACACGTCCACGACGCGGTTGAAACTCCACTTATATGATCTTGCACAAATTCAAAGTTTTAGAATATGACTTACACATCTCTCGCGAAGCGCGACGGAGCAGTATGACTTCTAGCCAACATCGAGTTGTAGATTTCAACTGAGTATACCCTTGAGTCATTGACCTATTTATATTCTGCTGAGAGCGAGCTCACTGGGTCAGGCGACAGAGGGGTGGTTATACATTCCAAACTTCTAACTGTCATACCTTCTAAATTACTAGGTGGATTGATGTCAAATTTTGAACATTGTACATTTGAAATGTGGGCTACATGTTGGTGTTTGTCTCGTTTTTATCGGTCGAGTCGTTTAAAAGCTATAAATATCATTTCTAAACGTTTCCATGGGGAGGTGAGATACATATGGCGCTGACGTCACTTGACCTTGTTCCCCTCTCTTGCTGTCTCCCTCACACTTACACGGAGTAGTAGAGACAAGAACATTCTCTCGGACAGCTGTTCCTTATGGCACAACTCAGCCATTCTTTCATGATTAAAGATTTTATAACCTGATGTGCCAGGGCCTATGCCTTCCTGGTACAATATCAATGGACGCAAAGCTCAGACACTACAAGGCAACAGTGAAGAATGCAGTACCAGTACTTTATGTGGCTGAAACGTTGACACTAGGAAGGCATGGAGCAGAGCAACTGAAGAAAGAAGAGAAAAATCCTGAGTAAGATACTGGGACCAAAAAAGAGAAGGTGACAGATCAGAACAAAGATCAAGGGAGTTTGTACCGAAACATGAGGATGATCTCAAAAGAAATAAGACTCAAAGGAGCAAGATTTTCTGGACATGTGATCAGGATGGACATGGAGAGAATGCCAATAAGAGTTTGGTAGACAATGCATAGGACGAGAGGAAAGATGGGAACAAAGTAGGTTGTTGAACTCCAGAAGGACTGGACTGAGGTGGGGATCAAGGTGGAAGGGACAGATAGCTGGAGAAATAAATATACAGCAACCAGTACGCCAGAGCTCAGTGACAGAGAAAGGTACAGGAACAGGATAGAAAAGCACCAAAGGGGAAGAGAAGAGAAGAGAAGAGAAGAGAAGAGAAGAACACTGAAAATATCTGCTGAAGAACAGGAGAGAGAGAGAGAGAGAGAGGATGAAGAGGTTCTGGTAGTAGAAGAAGAAAACCCAAACCATGACAAAAATTCCCGGGTCCTACAGAGACTATAAAGAAAGAAGAAGAAGAATCCACATTTTCCTCCCACTGGCTGACCACTTCATGGAAAACATTTAGATTTTAAGTATATACTGCAGCAACCGAAGCAAATAGGTCTTCCAGCAGGAAAATAAGTTGATGAACATATTGCCACAATATTCTCAACATTATGTGTATAAAATTTTGATTGAAGATTTCATTTCCTTTCCAACACTTAGGAAAGATATTTTTAATTAAATTTCATTCCTGATATGACATAAGATGATTATCATCCTAAAGAATTTTTTACAACATGTCTATTAACTTGCCCTTAATGGTGTGTCTATTTCTAACCACTTATGACTACATATGTGCAAATGGTAACTTATATTCAAGATAATCATCTAACCTGTAATGTTAAAAAAACTCATTACTCATACAATCAATATGTCAGAGATTGCCTTACCTATTCCATGTTTAGCCAAAGTTGCAAACTATCATTCATTTATTCTACTACCTTTGCTAAGAACACATAGGTGGAACTAGGTCATACAAGAACAGATGATGAGGCATCCAAAACATGTGAACTGATACGAAACACTAGGAAAAGATACAGCTAGCTGTATACATTTTAATGAACAATAGGACAAAATGGGTAAGGAATTCCAACCATTTTGTAAAAAGGATATTTCCAAATTTGTATTTTTCTACAGTATCCCCTAAAGAAGTGGGGCACTTCAAATACTGTATTACCATGTATAATCCAAGTAGAAGCTGAAAGTTAGTTCATACTGATATTTGGAATTCTTAATTTCACACCACATTTATGTATTATATTCATACTTTTCTAGTAGTGTTTAATAATGTCTACAGTCAATTTTACTAGCCAGCTAAAGATGGTCTAATAGGGACCGAAACATATACTGGTGATACAAATGCTTTATTTATTTATAGTGTAAAATTTTCCTAATACTCTACTGAAAGGTGGACAAAATACAATTTTCTCTTAGGAGTCAATTTTAATATTTGTAAGTCAATATGGAATCATCATGAGGTTTATTGTGTGTAACGTTTCTTTTTTGTTGTCTGGTATTTTTAGAATTATTGTTTCAGTTTCTGCTACCAACTGTTCGAGTGTAATATTATTAATTTTTTTTTTTGAAACTGCGTTTGGGGGCATCTAGTTCTAGTAGGGTGGTTTCCGCTTGGGTTAATGTTGTGTCCAAAATGTTGAGGACAGGTTCACAAAATGTGTGTGCTACTAAATTTTCAAAATTATTACAAAAATGTTTGTTTTTAAGTTTACTTAATTTATTTTGATTAGTTTTCAATTTATTTAGTCTTATTCTAATGTATTCATGAATATGGTGTTCTCAAACAAGTCCATTCTAGTTTGTTGTATGTATCCATAAGCTGAAGATGAAATAAAAACTTTGTAATACTATACTAAAACAGTTTACAACAGAAACTAAAACAGCAATTCTAAAAATATCTGACAAAAAAAAAAAAAGGAAACAGTATGACACTTTAGTAGCAAATGAAGTAGAGAAAATTAAAAATAAACCAACCAAAGAAAACAAGGAAAACAGTATATAAAAAAAATTAATGACAAATCCTAAATAAAATATCAGAACAAATCTGAAATTCATATACTGTCAATAAAAGAAAAGATGTTTACACCAATTCTCAAGTATATAGGCTCACTTGTAAAAATTGTAAAATAATATACATAGGAAGGACTGGGTGGACACTAATACTGTTGTATGTCCGTCGCTCCCTTCTCGATCCGCCAGCCAGCTACACGCGTGCCACTGTGTTATTCTTCGAGCCTCGACGCGCAGCCCTCAGTGCGCGTGCCTGGAAAGTCGTGTGTGCTATACAAAGGAGCTCCTAGCCTGTCCAGACGCCCACTGACCCCGGTGTCCAGCTCCAGAATACACCCTACGTCGAGCTCGGAGGCTACTCCTCTTGAAAATGTGCTTCGGCCAGGTGGACTGAATTTCTGGCAGTAAGAGGTCTCACCTCAGGTCACCGCTCCTCTTGCCTATTCCGCTGTCCATGCCCAATCTTACCATTATATGCCACTATCATTCCCTAGCTAATGCAAGCTCCCATTATCGACTTAGTTTCGCTAAGTAGGAACTCTTCAGTCATTGAACTTACGTTAATGAACTCAGACACTTCAACAAGGAAGGACTCTCTGAGATATTTACGTCAGTGCTTATGATAGTTTTCGACTATCAAGAACTTTTCATGTCACAAAGACTATCTTTCCGAAATAGTAGTGAAAGTGAATACTCCAACGTGTATATAGTGTACAAAGACAGACTCTTTCTCCAAATTCATAGTTCAATTTGCTTCGAGATAACTTTCAGTTTTGTTAGTGTAAATATTGTAATTTTACATGTGAAGCAAATAAAGAAGTTGTGCTTTTTGTAAACCCAACCTTGTTTACAACAAATACGATACCAAAAACATCTTAAGGCTACAAAATACAACATATACTCAGCTTTTGCAGAACATGTGTACAATAACAACCAAAATTTTCAAGGCACTGAAAAGAGGCATGAAGTTAATTTTTAAAGGTAACTATGGTTTAGAATTAAATACCCGTGAAAATATTTATGGCACAGACAAAAGAACCTGATAAGATTTTGAATGAAACCACTATTACCAATATATTGTTTTCAAGCTTGAGATCATGCAATGTCACATGCTACTAGCACACTCCGACTCAAAGCTGAACATCTGTTTAGTACCTGCCCAACAACTGCACAAGTCCTGGGTGTCTTAAGATGTGTCCTATCATTCTATCTCTTCTTCTTGTCAAATTTCAGCAAATCGATCTCCTCTCACCATTTTGATTCAGTATCTCTTCATTCGTCATTCGAACTATCCATCTCACTTTCAGCATTCTTCTGTAACACCACATTTCAAAAGCTTCTATTCTCTTTCTTTCTAAGCTAGTTATCGTCCATGTTTCACTTCCATACAATGCCACGCTCCACACAAAAGTCTTCAAAAACATCTTTCTAATTCCTATATCAATGCTTGAAGTGAGCAAATTTCTTTTCTTAAGAAAGCTCTTCCTTGCTTGTACTAGTCTGCATTTTATGTCCTCCTTACATCTACCATCGTTAGTTATTTTACTACCCAAGTAACAATATTCATCTACTTCCTTTAAGACTTCATTTCGACTGCACTCCATTACTTTTGTTTTGGACTTATTTATTTTCATCTTGTACTCCTTACCCAAGACTTCGTCCATACCATTCAGCAGCTTCTCGAGATCTTCTGCAGTCTCAGATAAAATAACAATATAATCGGCAAATCTCAAGGTTTTGATTTCCTCTCCTTGGATTGTGATTCCCTTTCCAAATTCCTCTTTGATTTCCTTTATTCCCTGTTCTATGTAAACAATGAAGAGGAGGGGAGACAAATTGCAGCCTTGCCTCACTCCTTTCTGGATTGCTGCTTCTTTTTCAAAGCCCTCGATTCTTATCACTGCAGACTGATTTTTATACAGATTGTAGATAAATCTTCGTTCTCGGTATCTGATCCCAATCACCTTCAGAATCGTAAATAGCTTGGTCCAATCAACATTATTGAATGCCTTTTCTAGATCTATGAATGCCATGTATGTGGGCTTGTCCTTCTTGATTCAATCCTCTAAGATGAGACATAAAGTCAGGATTGCTTCACGTGTTCCTACATTTGAGGCGTATAGTTTCAAACATGGCCAAGTCCGTTGAGCTGTTTTTTCAGGAGAAGCAAAAAACTAGTTTAGGTTATTAATTCATATATATTCAGACACTTTAATCTTTATGTTGCTTAGCAGAGGCTTCTGATTCATTACCATACAATTTTTACAGTCTAAATATATTACATGAATTGAAAAATGTATTTAAAATTTGGACTTGACTATGTTTGAAACTAACTGTGGGACTTGGCCGATTTTGAAACTTACGTAAGAGGAATTGGCCATCTTTGAAACTTAGATTAGCAAATTTGGCCTAATACCTAAAGAAAAAAGAAATCTAGATCAGGCCTATTTTCCAACTGTGTTCATCTTGACTTTATTTAGAACAAATATGATTAAAAATGATATACGTTTTAGTGAAAAATCTTTAAAGGTTATTATTTTAAACATTATGTTTGTGTAAAATTACCCAATATTGTAACCAATGTAGAGGCTAATTAACATTTCAATAGTGTATATTTTGCAAATATATGGATTCATGTAACTACTTCAATGTATATTCTTCATATTATACCTATTCAATACCATCGCGCCTTCGAAACATATCACCGAGCCTTGATTAAATCACCACTAACAACACGTTGTTGATTGTACTCATCTCAGCTGTTTTTCCCTCATGCGCTTCAAGGTGGAAAGATCACGTTGCCGCTTTCTGGTATGGCGTATATTAATTTCCTGCATTTTATTGCACAGCAAATATGAATACTATAAAAAACGACCAATTAATTATGTATATATTTATTATTTATAAAATATTTATTAAAATACACGCAAACAAAACCACCACATGTGACTCAAACAAACGTCAGACCGCTATATTACCGGAAGAAAACACGTGACTGGATAGCGCAGGATTGTTGGCCCGTGCGGGTTAACAGGGACTTGGCCGACTTTGATATGAAACCCCATTCTTTGCTGCAATTTTAAATGTGATATGGCCGGATTTGAAACCCACTTTCATTCCCGTTGTATTCATCTTGTAAAGAGGAATCCATGGAAGTCAAAACATCAGAACGTGAAAAAGATGGACTTGGTCGTGTTTGAAACTACGCCTCATTTCTTCTGAAGCCAAATTGATCTTCTCCCAACTCACCTTCAACTTGTTTTTCCATCTTCTGTAAATAATATGTGATAAAATTTTGCAGGTATGAGATACTAAACTAATGGTGCGGTAGTTTCCACACCTGTCAGCACCGGCTTTCTTGGGAATAGGTATAACAACATTCTGCCGGAAATTGGATGGGATTTCTCCTGTCTCATACATCTTGCACACTAAACGGAATAACCTTGCCATGCTGCTTTCTCCTAAGGCAGTAAATAATTTAGAAGGAATTTAGAAGGAACAGCTCTGTCAAACTCTGACCTCAAAATTGGGTCTTCCACTTCATCAGCATGAACAGCCCCTTCTTGTTCCAGAACCAAATTATCTACATCTTTACCTTGATACAACTGTTGGATATGTTCTCGGCATCTTTCTGCTTTGTCTTCTTTCCCTACGGCTTTTAATCTGAGCTGTTAATATTCATACACGTAGATTTCCTTTCTCCAAAGTTTTCCTTGATTTTCCTGTATGCAGCATCTACTTTTTCCAGGACCATACAACCTTCAACATCCTTGCACTTCTCCTTCAGCCATTCTTCCTTAGCTACCTTGCACTTTCTATCCACTTCATTCTTTAATCGCCTGTATTCTTTTCTGCCCTCTTCATTTCTAGCATTCTTATATTTTCGTCGTTCATCAATCAGGTCTAGTATCTGCTGAGTTATCCACTGATCCTTAGTTGATCTTTTCTTCCTTCCTACCATTTCTTTAGCAGCCCTGCGGACTTCATTTTTCATGACTACCCACTCTTCCTCTATTGCGTTTCCTTCAGCCTTTTCATTTAGTCCTTTTGCAACATGTTCCTTGGAACAATCCCTCACACTCTTTTCTTTCAACTTGTCTAGATCCCATCTTTTTGCATTCTTTCCTTTCTTCAATTTCTTCAGCTTCATATGGCATTTCATGACAAACAAGTTGTGGTCAGAGTCCACGTCCTCCTGGGAAAGTTTTGCAATCCAACACCTGGTTTCTGAATCTCTGCCTAATCATAATGAAGTCTATTTGATACCTTCCAGTGTTTCCAGGTCTCGTCCACGTATACGGCCGTCGTTTGTGGTGTTTGAAACAAGTATTGGCAAGGACTAAATTATGATCAGTGCAGAATTCAACCAGCCGACTTCCTCTTTCGTTCCTTTGTCCCAATCCGAATTCTCCTACTGTATTACCCTCTCCTCCTTAGCCTACCACTGCATTCCAGTCTCCCATCACAATTAGATTCTCGTCACCTTTTACATATTGTATTCAATCTTCTATCTCTTCATATATTCTTTCGATTTCCTCATTATCCGCTGAACTAGTAGGCTGGGCATTGGTTTGGTATCTATCTTGACGACAATAATTCTTTCACTATGCTGGTCATAGTAGCATATCCACTGCCCTATTTTCTTATTCATTATTAAACCAACTCCTGCATTTCCTATGTTTGATTTCATGTTGATAATTCGGTAGTCGCCTGACCAAAAATCCTGTTCTTCCTGCCAATGTACTTCACTTATACCAACTACATCTAACTTAAGTCTATCCATCTCCCTTTTCAGATTCTCTAACCTACCACAACGATTCAAACTTCTAACATTCCACGCTCTAACTCGCAGAATGTCAGTATCCATCTTCCTGATGATCGCCCCCTCTCGTTATGTTGTGTAAAATATCATCTTGGATTTATTGTAGAGCATTTTATTTAATTTTAGAAGCCTGAATCTTTGTTATGTATATATATAAATATTTTATCTATCTAAATTTGGAAATGTAACTACTAAATTGTAAAGGGTTGTTATTGTTGAGTGATATTTTGTTAAGTTCTGGAAATTTTCGTGACTTGGACTTTTGGAACAGGGGGTGTCTGCCCTGTCGATTCTAGAAGAATATTCTAGTTGTTTACGAGTTTCATAAGATGGAAGGTTCTCGATAAACATTTACGTTGGAGGAAATAACAGGAGTTTTGATTGGTGAGTCTGGGTGGTGTGAGGTAAGCTTCTGTGGCCTGATTGGTTAGCTGGTGATCGGATTTGAGCCAGCCTCGACCTCCTTAAGAGCGAGGCAAGATTTTGTGGTCTTTTCGGTTCTCGTCAGTCTAGCGAGCAGACGCACTTCGGCGATCCTCCCACCCAGGATGGCCTGCCTTGGGGTAAGCACTGTTGGTTTCATTTCCACCTTTATTTAAATTCGTGTTTGTTTTCCCTTTCACATAGGAGTTTACCCCTACTCGCGCTGACTTGTCACTCAATTATTAAGATGCCTTAGCTTTTCAGCCTGGCCTGCCTGTTTGGTTTTGGAGGCAGTCCCCATTTTCTTTTGGTTTTGTGAACCGTGTAATTAATAGATAAATTTCATTTCCCTCGGGGTTTGCCTCCCGTAACTTTGTGCCACTTGATGTACGTTAGTTTTGCCTCTGCTGCACACTAGAAGTGTTTCTAATGTGGGAGTAAGTTAAGCTAGCATATGCATCAAGTTTTATCAGTTCTGGTTTTCCTCTTGTTCCATTAAGTAGCATGATTATCTGAAAGCGCAATTAACTTTCGCTTAATACCGTAAATTTTTTTATCATATGGTTCCTATTACCCTTAATCATTGTATTCTGAAGGTTGTTTTCCATAAAGTATGTTTTGGTTAACCTCTTTGACTTAAACGGAATAGCCCTTAGTAAATTACTCATGAACTCGTATGTTTTGGCCTGGGCTAACTTGAATTTTGGAATTGATGAATTTTGTTTGTAATGTTTATTTTGGAAAAAATATTAACAGATCAAGAGATCATATTATTTAATTGACAAAGTTTTAATCCACCTACTCAATACTATACAATAATAGTAATGCCTATGTATACATTACAGTGCATTAGGGTACTAGTTTCGACCCTGTGTGGGTCATCATCAGCCTAAATAAGAGACACTTTTTATATATTGAAATCCAGGAACAATATTTTGTCATAAATTGGTAAAATTAATCAAATGAGCAAAATGTGGCGGACGACACGGAAGATCGTGTAGAAGATGCTCCACAATACCTAACAGATATCGCGTGAACAGGAGGTTATATGAAGAAAGAAAAGGAGGAAATCCTAAAAGCGGTGAGTGTACTGAAAAATTACTTCACTGGGCAGAAAAAGGCCCGAAAATCAAAAAACGATGATGAAAACATGCCTTCAATGGAGGTTAAGGGAACACAAAAGAGCTTACAAGAGAAGAACGACAGCTGTGTAGCAGGACAAGTGGCGCCATCTAGCAACCAAGAACAAGAGTCAACAAGAGGCACCCAGCACACGCTGCCACCTACCGGAGAAACGGCAGATGATCTGAACCCCGAGCTACATCCAACACTAGAATACAAAATTACTGAAAAAATCAACAATCAAATGAGAGCAATGATAGAAGACATCACACACAATATCAAAAATATGACTTTAGAGGAAATGGCAGCTACAAAGCAGCAGAACCCTGTACCACCGGAATTTGTAAGAATAAATAAGAACGACATCATACAAGAGAGAATCAACTGTCTCACGGAGGAGAGTAGTGGAAGGGGAAACCACTCCACCTGGGAGCAAGAACAACAGCCATATGCAGAAGTATCGCACCAACACCAAGAACAGTCAGACAACGGATGAACAAGAAGAGGAAAAATGGACAAGACAAACCCACAAAAGGCACAGACGCCCAGAAGGACAGCAACAAACCATGAACGGTACAGGAGCGAAGGACAATGACTTACAAGCAGAAGACGAAAACAGGAGACAATGAAAGATGCCGTAAAAAGATTCCTAGCCAAAAAGGGAATCACAGAGAACGTTACTTGCGAAGAGATAGAAACAAGATACAGAACCAAAGCTTTCAAGGTAGGAATACCTTTCAACTTCCTTGAAAGTGCAAACAAGAGGGAATTCTGGCCAACAGGAGTAACAGACGCTACCATTTTATTTGGTCTTTTTGAAGGGACACAGGGACATCACTTAAATAAAACAACTCAGAAGCTCTCGGAAATTACAAGACTTGGAGAAATTGATGGGAGAAGAAGCATGAAAATAATGTTATGGAACGTAGAAGTATTAAAGAGCGCAGCATGCATAGCTCCACCAGACTTTCTTGAAGGATATGACGCAGCTATATTCACGGAAACCTTTCTCAAAGACCATTGGCAGCACCTGGAATACTATAGCATACACCTGTTAGCGAAACAAGGAGAAAGAGGAAGACCCCAAGGAGGAATAACAGTCCTTCTTAAACCGTGGATAACACCAACTGTATCGACATCAGAGCAGAACCACTCCATTCTAATAGAGACAAAATACATCACAATATTAGCAACCTACTTTCAGCTAAATGCAACGGCTGTAGATATAATAGACGAATTGGGCCAACAAATAACACAGAGCAAGAAAGACATCCCTCTAGTTATTGCAGGGGATTTAAATTGTCGGTTGGACATACCAAATCACAAAACAAAATTGGTAATAAACTCACTGCAAGAAGAAGGTTTCAACCTGCTAAACGACACCAATGTTCCTACATATATTTGCTGCAACGGCAAAAGCACTATAGACATCGCCCTCATAAGAGGAGAAATAAAAGGGGATATCAATCCACTTTGTAGCGCGTACCACACACCAATAAGAAAACACATTCCAATGAGCATCGACATACAAAGTGAATGGAAGGCAAAGAAAAAAAAAAGAAAGGAGACCACTCTCAAGGAGATTGGATGTTAGAAAAGTGGAAGAATGCCAAGAACAGATGGAACAAATCAAAACACTAATCAACAATTCAAATGTAGAGGAAGCAGTACATGAACTGGAGAAACTCTTAACACAAGCAATCAGCCCCAGGAAAATGCGAAGAGCAAAAGCATGGTTCGATCAAGAGTGCTTCCTATTAAGGAAAGAGGTGCTTCAAGCTCTACACTGACTAAAATCGGACATCGAGAATCATACACTCTTTCATACATACACCAAGAAAAGAAGATGCTACAAAACACTAACACGGGAGAAGAAAACGGCATACAGGGAAGAAGAAGGAAGAAGAATAGTTGAGGAAGCCAGGAGAGACCCATTCATAGCAATCCACCCTCGAAAGCAGGCACAGACCCACTATATCAGCATGGGGGAATGGACGAGACATTTCAAAGACACCCTCAACAAAGAAGGAAGAGAAGGAACACCGGAAAACAACCAAGTGCATACCACGCATGAGACGGCAGCATGGTCTCCACTTACTACAACTGAGGTTCAAAACATTATTGAATCTACAAAAAAGAAAAAAGCTGCAGGACCGGATATGATATACAATGAATACCTTAAAGACACGGCTCATCTACTAGCTCCAATTTGGACGAAACTTTATAATAAATGCATAGAAACAGCCAAAATCCCAGATCAGTGGAGACAATCTTCAAAGGGAAAGGAGACCCGAAGGACACAAATAAATACAGAGGGATAGCCCTGGAAAACAATCCTTTTAAAGTATTCACAAAGCTAATCAAAGAAAGAATAAGGGACACAGTAGAAGAGCACCTCCCAATCTCAATTCGGGTTTAGGAGAGGAAGATCCACTCTCGCAGCGGTGGAACTACTGCTAAATAACATATGGGAAGCCATCGAAAGGAGGAAAAAATACTATACAATCTTTATAGACTTCACAAAAGCCTTTGATCTCCTGGACCGAACATTAGTACAAAGGAAGCTCGAGGAAACTCTGGGAAGAGACAGCGTCTGGACAAGAATCATAAACTCCATAAATGAATGGAACAAGATAAGGATCTTGGACAGCCTAGACCTTTCAGAACCAATAATTCAAACAAATGGTGTACTCCAAGGGGACCCACTAAGCCCTCTGCTGTTCATCCTGGCAGCGAAGGACATTAAGGAAATTGCACACGATGAAGATGTAGCTGCATACGTCTATGCGGATGATATTGTGATTGGCTCAAAAAGCTTAAAGAAACTGCAGAACACTATAAACGAAGTGGAAAAATGGTGCATTGAACACAAGTTTGTAATTAACACTAAAAAGACGGAAATGATGGTGTTCAGATCAGGAGGGCAAATACCAAAATCGACAAGAATCACCTTAGAAGGGAAAATAATATCTATCACCAAAGAATACAAATATTTAGGGATAACACTCCAGCCATCTGCAAAATGCTTCACTAAGCACACAATAGAGAAAGCGACACAAGCAATTAGAGCGATAACGAAATAAGCTTCATCAGAACACTAAATCTTGACACAGCAATGGCGCTCTTCAAATCGAAAATCGTTCCAATACTTACATATGGGACTGAAATTATATGGACACATCTGAATGAAAAGAACTTAGCAACACTGGAAAGAGTTAAAGCAACATTTATCAAAAGAGCAATCGGAGTGGCAAAAACAACAAGATCCAGATTAGTCTACCTTCTCGCGCGGGAAACTTTCCTCATAGAGGATTTAAGGGCAATGTACCCCCTACCTAACACAATGGCATTGGAGAACCTACTAAGAACACTAATAAGGAAAAGAGAAGAAGAGAAGACGAGGCACGTGTTTACAAGACTTGCAGTACATGGATTCCACCATGTCATTTGCGAAAACCCAACATACCATGAACCGCCAAACTCATGCAAGTGTACATTATGTGGAAAGTTATGTGAACGATATCACTTAGAATTCTGCAACAAGAGGACTAGATCTTGATGATGATGATGATGCTTGTTGTTTTAAGGGGCCTAACATCGAAGGTCATCGGCCCAGAGGACTAGATCAATCAGAGACTATGCGACCAATGGTGCAAGTGTTAAATTGTTATAATACCTTTCACTAATGTATGGCTATTTTGCTGCAATAAATGTTTTATAATTTCTAAAATGTGTAATGTGATAACATGTATATAAAATGGTGAAAATCATGAAATGTTATGTAAGATAAAATTATATCATGGTACTGATCAATAGATAGTAAAATGTTCAAGTTTACATATTGCTGTAAGACTATAAATATAGTACCACATTCATTATTTACAATAATGGTTGAAATATTGGACTTTATATCTATATGTATAAAAGAACATGTCCTGACTGACTGACTGACTGACTATTGGTGGAAAAATATCTAATTCAGTTATCAGACTGTGCCACATAAGAGGCTTCTGATAAGTTCACCTGCATACACCCCAGCATCAGTGGGTAGGGTCTGACACATCCCACTCTGACGAGTCTAGTGTCAGACCTAAGACGAAATGCTGGTTAATAGAGCAAACGCCTGAAAAGCCAACATCTAATTTTTGATCTGATTTTTGATATGCTCTATTGGTGGAAAAATATCTAATTCCCTCCATGGGAATTTAGAATTACCATTTGATTCATCATCGCCGATCCAAAAATACTGGACATAAAGAAATGAAATTTTGAGGATACATTTATATTTCAATGTAGGTTTTGGATATTCCATCGTTAAGGGGGTGAAAGGGGGGGGGGGTGAATTTTTAAAATGAGTGTATCTATATCTCAAAACTTTAAAAGTGTACAGAGGTAAAAATTGGTATTTAGAATCTCCTTTAAAAATAAAGAAACATGTATTTTTTGTTTTCGAAACTTCCCCCTAGGAGGGGTGAAAAATGGTGAAAAAGTGTTTGAATGCCTTTAATGAGGATACTTATATATCAGAAACTGAAGACATTAAAGACCTGAAAATTGGTATTTTGAATCCCCTTTAAAAATAAAGAAACACGTATTTTTTTGTTTTTGGGAAATTCAACTAATGTGGGTTAAATAGGAGTGAAAAATGGGGTGAATTTTTAGAAATTTTTAAAATTAGCATATCTATATCTCAAAACTTTAAAAGTTTACAGATGTAAAAATTGGTGTTTAGAATCTCCTTTAAAAATAAAGAAACACATACGTTTTTGTTACTAAGGGGGTGAAAAAGTGGGTGAAATTTTTAAATGAAGATATCTATACCTCAAAAACTTAAAACTTTACAGATGTGAAACTTGGTACTTGGAATCTTCTTTAAAAATAAGAAAACAGGTGACTTTTTGCATTCGGAAAATCCCATTAATGGTGGTAAAAAAAAGGGGGAAAATGGGTTGAACACCTTTTATGAGAAGACTTGTATCTCAAAAAATGAAGATGTTACAGACATGAAAATTGGTATTTGGAATCGCCTTTGAAAGTAAAGAAACACGTACTTTTGTGTTTTTGGTTAATCCGAAGAACAGGGGGTGAACAGGAGTGACAAAGGGGGTGATTTTTTAAAAAGGATTATATCTGCAAATTATCTCAGATACGTAACATATTACAGATTTGAAAACAGTTATTTGGAATTTCCTGTAAAAGTAAAGAGAGATATTTTTTTTGGAAAATCCACTTAAGGGGAACTGAAAAAGGGGGTGAATGATTAAAATGAGCATATCTACAGTATATCTAAAAAAATTAACATGTTGCAGATGTGAAAATTGGTATTAGGAATCTCCTTTAAAAATAAGGAAACACATATTCTTTGGTTTTCGGAAAAATCTTAAAGTGGGGGGGGGGGGGATGGAAAGTATTGAAAAATTAGTTGAATTATTCGTATGAGAAAAAAAAAAAAATATATATATACACCAAATAAACTAAAGAGGTTACAAACATGAAAACTGGTATTTGGAATCTCCTTTAAAAATAAAGAAATACGCATTTGGGGGGAAATCAACTTGGTAGGGGGGATGACAACGGAATATCCATATCTGCACTTCCTTCATACGCACCCGCATCCGTGAATGGTTATCCGCATCCGCAAAATGGTTATCCATGGATAATTGAAATATTTAACTACAGTATATCACACCCAATATGT